>NC_000073.6:124638874-124933874 GCF_000001635.26 Mus musculus | reverse complement strand
AAGTCAAAAGTCCTTAGGGAAGTTGAAAAGATGCCTTTGTTTGTGAGCAGGTTTGGTTATGTCTCCCAGGCTGGTCTGGAATTCACACTCCTCCCTCAGGAGTTACAAGAGTTGTGGTTACGAAATTAGGCCTGGGCTGGATCTTTGCCAAAGCATACCTGCTTCCTTTGAGAACTGTTGCTGATCATATCCAGGTTCTGAGCAATCACCTGGCTTTAGGAGAGAGACCCTGGTCCCTGGCGCTGTGTCCTGCCTGTTTTCACGCCAGCAGCCATACTACAGGCCACTCAGAAAGCTTCAGCCTCCTGCAAGAGGGAAGATTTTAGTTCTTATGAGAATTTATTGCACAGATTAGATGCTGCCAAACCCTTCAATATCAACTCTCATCTGAAGACAGCGCAGGAATAGGAATGAGTTCAAGTTGTCTCAGAAGGAGCTTTTGTGAGCTCCAGGAAGATACTGCCTGTCCTAGAAGATTGATTTGCAGAGCTGTGGTAAGGAAGCCTGGTCATTTGATGATGAAGCCTGCCCTTGCCAAGTGTTCTCAAATCACCCAGGCCCAAAATCCACCAAGGCAATGTCACCAGAGTCACCTTTGTTCATAGCTGCAGGGTCTGAACTCTTGAAGACGGCTTTAAGCAAATGATCTCATAATGATATGCATTCAGATAAAAAGAAACATTTTTTTAAATAGGAAAGCAGTTTATAATGTGTGCAGGACATTTAGCTAAGAGTTGGAGGGGGACTGAGAAAATCAAATACCACACAGGTGTTAAGAAAGTTCACACAAACAGGTTAAAGTAAACACGGAGTGAAAATCGATCAAAGGCGAAGAATCCTGAAACAAAACCCTCTCGGGAGAGTAAGAGTGTGTCAGAGGGACCAGCCTGGGCAGAAGAGACATTTACCCCTGACCTTAAAAGTCATGGCTCTAGGTTGTGTCTACTCCCATCTGTAAGTTGGGCTGTGTACATTTGGCTATACCACAGTATTTCCCTGGGGGGAAAAACCCCACTACACTCATCTGTAGAAGAAGTCATTTTCTGTATGCCAATTCAGACATGGGCATGGGCCCATATCTGACCCATCCCACACCACTGAGGGTAGTGGATCCAGCAGAAGGTAAGATAGATCCTACCTATGACTCCATTTCTACCCTGTCCTTTCATGCAGCCCGATGTGTCTCTGCCTAAAAGGGGTTGGTGTCCATATTTGTGTATCACTGACCTCTGCTCTCAGTCAGATGCAGTGGAAATGTTGGGACTCATTTTTTACTACTGAGGCTAATTGCCTCAGTTGCTCTTGAACCTCTGCTATCACCATGACAACCTGCTTGGGCTGGCCTATTGAGGAAGAGAGGGCAGACCCGGTTCACCCTCACTGCCTCAAGTTCTAGCTAATCATATCCCAGATAAACCAGAGAAACCCCTTTAAGACTGGCAGAGGCACGGTTGACCATCAATTGGCTAGCTATGGGATAAGCACATGCATTGCTTGCGCAACCGCATTGTCTGGGGCTCAAACCTTCTCTGTTAGCAGGTCGCTGATACACTCTGTGACTATGTTTTCCAGACTTAAGGTTGGTATTCGATTCTTCTGGAACAATCAGCACAGAAAGAGCCGTTTCTCTTTCTACTAGTATTGTTTTGCTGATGAGACTGAAGCCAAGACCAACAGAGCACCATGCCAACTTAGAGAAAAAGCAAGACTGAAGCCAATGCTGAAGAACTGAACATTAAATATGTGGAAAAAAAGTGCAGCTATGCCTGAAACAACTTGAAGAAGCTTTTCCCCTCTGCCGCATGAATGGTGCCTTCTACCTTTTATGTGCTGGAGCCAATTTATCTTGGAGTTTTTCACCCTTGCAATCAAGAGTATCCAAACTATGGACTATTTCAAGGGTTAATGGGTTCACAGCACTCAGCGGGGATGACAGTAGCTGAAATACCCAACAGAGGGGAGATAGAACCTGAAGATTCCATTTCCAGTAGTTGTGCATGGCCCCCAGTTGAGGGATGGGGCCATCCACCCATCTAAAAAATTTTAACTCAGAATTGTTCCTATCTAAAGGAAATACAGGGACAAAAAAATGAAACAGAGACTGAAGGAAAGGCCATCTAGAGACCACCCCACCTTGGGATCCATCCCACCTGCAGACACCAAACCCTGACACTATTGCTGATGCCAAGAAGTGCTTGCTGACAGAGCCTGGCATAGCGGTCCCCTGAGAGCCTCTAACAGCACCTGACTAATACAGATATAGATACTCACAACCAATCATTAGACTGAGCCCGGGGACCCCAATGGAAGAGTTCGAGGAAGGAATGAAGGAGCTGAAGGGGATTCCAACCCCATAGGAAGAACAGCATTATCACCTAACCTGACCACCCAGAATTCCCAGGGACTAAACCACCAACCGAAGAGTACACATGGTGGGACCTATGGCTCCAGCTGCATATGGAGGAAAGGATGGCCTTATCTGGCATTAGTGGGAGGGGAAGCCCTTGGTCCTGTGGAGGCTTGATACCCCAGTGTAAAGGGATGCTAGAGTGGTGAGGTGGGAATGGGATGGGGATGGGATGGGGTTTGTGGAGGGGAAACTGGGAAAAGGGACAACACTTGAAATGTAAATAAATGAAATAACCAATAAAAAACTGAGCTGTAAATGTGCCCTGGTTTAAAAGACAGAGGCTGGGAAAGCATTGCCCTCCCCATGGAGCTACAAGTTCTTTCCAGGGTGACAGGGCTTGCGAGAGAGTTTGTCTGTCACCTTGCTCACCATAAAGTGCCAGGTACGGCTGCTGCCCCCACAGGGTTTTGGCAGTTCCTGGAAACAAGTGACTCACTCCTTACTCAGATTTGGAGAACACAAGGACACAGTAATTCTGAGAAAGAAGTGGCAGGATGCTTTTCTGAGCCAGGTACCTAATTCATACCCTCAAAGAAAGAAAAAGAAAAGAAAACAACCATTTGTATCTGGGGAGACAGCAAAGATGATCTCACCAGAGACTTGTGGCTTACCAAGGAGGAAATGGAAGGTAGAAGTGGGGGTTGGGAGGAACGCTGGTGCTGTGAACCATTCTGCGCAGGGGAAGAAGAGGGGCCTTGGTAGCAGAGCGGTAAGGTATGATCCTGAGGTATCATCTATAAATGTAGCTGCCTGGGCCTCAGCCCGCCTTGTGCCTCTGTTCCCACTGCTATAAAGTGGTGAAGGTTAGCATGAAGGAAGACCTCTTCGATGACTGTCTTAGGAGCTGCCCACGCCCAATGCACTTGTCAGCTTCATTCCAACGAGGAGAGAGCCGAAGTGTAGAAACACTCACTCCACAGAGGGGAGCCTGGCAGAGGCTACCTGAGCCATGTGATGAATGTTAACGTTTCCAGTGTACTGGATAGTCAGAATGCACCCCTGATATGACGTGACAGTGGACACTCAAACCCAGCACACTCAAACCATGAGGGATACTCAGTGAACCCAGGTCTATAGTGCTCGGTCAGCACTCTCGTAAGGGTGGTAAAACTGAGAACCCACCCGAGAGAGAACAGAGGGGAACAGAGACGCCACAGCTCCACTGCCTTTGAGAAGACCCCAGAACAGAGATGCAGTGCTAGTGGAGGAATAACAAGGAAGCTCAGCAACAGACTGATCACTGTGGACAAAGTGCTGCGGTTACCATTGTAGTGTTTTACCAAGAAAATGTATGCTGTTAAGGAAACCAGGTGGGTGTTTATGGGGAGCTTCTATGTTATGCCTAAAATCATTTTGAACCTCTCTAATTATTTACCAAAAAAGTTATATATGTATGTTTTATATATATATATATATATATATATATATATATATATATATATATATATATAAAACTTCAAAATTGTTAACATATATTCGTAGCACAAAACAACTTGTTTCATCTTAACATCTTTGCAGCTGTGTACCATTTACTTAATTCCTATTTATCCCACATAGACCCCTCTTCTCTCGCTGGCCCCTCTCTCTTCCCAAGTAGTTTCCCATCTACTCTGATGTCATGGATATAATAGCACATAGTATGTAGGCACATATAGATGCCTATGCATATAAATGTAAACTCTGCATATGAGAGAACACGGTGCTTCTCTTTCTGAGCCTGGCTGAATTGGCTTAAAGTGATAATGTCAATTCCATTCATTTCCCTGCAAAGAGCATAATTTTGTTCTTTATAGCTAAGCAGAACTGCATTATGTATATCCATATCTCATTTTGTTTACTTAAACCTTCAACACAAACTGTTGAGTTGATTGTGTTCCAATTGTAGCTGTGGATGTCAGCTCCATTCTCTAGCCACACATTCTCAGGTCTTTCATATCTCTGCGGTTCAACATGGTGACTGCACTTGTTCTGATGTAGATATTTGGGAAATCTCACTGTGCCTGCTCTATACTGGACAGCACTCATCCAGCAGGCTCTCTACTATGTTCCCCAGGGACCCCAGGTGATCACAAGGTTGGCCAATTACTTGTTAGCCTTGAGTCATTTGAATTCATTGATTAACTATGCTGCTAACATAACTTGGTGAAGGCAGAGACATAATGATTGCAATATTGTGTATGTGTTTTATGTGAGTCTCCAAAGTGGTGTTTTGTGCATATCTTCCCCCTGGAAAGCCTTGCAATATGGAACATAAGGAAAAGGGGGTTCTGAGTGTTTGAGAAGGTCTTACCCAAGACTGCATAGCCCGAAAGGGGGAGAGTGCAAAGCATGCCTTTCCTGTGCCAAATTGAAGAGAGCTCATCAGAGCCTGGAAAGTCCCTGGGGCATTAATACATTGATCTGAAATCGTGACTTATGAGCTATCTATACTCCTGGCTAACACCAGCTTCTATCCTCAGTCCCTGGATGTTATATGGTGCTGCATGGTGGGGTTTGTTTGGTTAGTTTTATTGTTATTGCTGCTTCTTTTTTAGATGGAATCAATTGCTATTTGAAAACAATGAGACTTGAGTTTCAAATGTCAGGCAAACAAAAAGGCAACAGGGGTGGGGGTTGGGGAGGGATTCTGGCCATATTAGGCCTCCACTGTTGTCTGAAGGTGAACCTGATTCTCAGCTTGGCTTTTTTTTTTTTTTTTTTTTCTAGTTTTCAACCCTCTCCGGTTCCCCAGCCCAGCCCACTCTGTGTGTTTTTCTTCTTAGCCTGTCCTCTAGCATTCCCAGTGTCCAACTGATTTTAATTGGCGGGGTGGTGACTGCTCAGAACAGCATAAGTAGACAGAATTCCAGGTAAAGCCCACTACTATTGGTTGGTGGTAGATTCTAGAGGCAGGTGGTCTTCTCAGGTGACTTCCTGTCCTACTGTCCCTCTCCTTCCTCCCCAACTGACTTGTTTAGTCTCCCATCACCAAACGTTAGGTCACACCTTCCTGTCTTGGGCACTCAAGAGGAAGTGCCTGACTGCAAATACCCTCCAAATAACGAGGAAAAGGATTGATAGGATGGGAAACTAACTGAGGATTTTTGAAATTTAACTTCATCCTAAAGGGAAGGATGGGAGAGCAAGGATGAAATAAAGGAAAAGGGAGAAAGGGAGAAAGAAAGGAGGAAGAAAGAAAGGAATGAGGGGAGACAAGGAGGGAGAAGAGAAATCAGAACCGCAGTCTCAGGCTGGAGAAACAGCTCAGTACTCAGCAACCAAGTCAGGTGCCTCATAGCCACCTGTAGCTCCAGTGCCAGAGCATCATCCAACACCCTCTTTCTGGCCTCCTTGAACCACACACACACACACACACACACACACACACACACACACACACACACACAAACAAATCATCAACCTTGAAAAGGACCTCAGTCTCCACACTGGCACCTCTGATATTCATTCATGACCCTGTTACGTCCTTTGTAAAACTCATCACCAGCAACTGTCACCTTTGATGAAGGAAGTGGGGTGTGACTTCTGCTCCCTCTCTGGTCCTAAGCCATCTGGAAGTGAGGGGGTCTGGGAGATCAACGCCCTTAGCAGAGGTTTTGTCGGGGCGATCGCAACCCTTCTCTAAGCTCTCTAATATTTAAAAACTTATTTTGAAATGTATTTTTGTAAATGTTGTCATGTTATGTACAAAGGTGAACACAGAAAATGTTTAGAGTTCACAGACCATGGAAATGAACGTCTGAGAGAGAGCTAGTCTTTGCTCCCCTTAGCAGCTCTGTGTACTCCTGTGTGCTACGGTCTAGTCTCTCCCTTTGGCTCCACTTCACTGGACCTTGTGTGAATTAGTCTATCTATTCTCCTACTTGACCCTGATCTTTTGTTAGGAAATGGTCAAATATGTAGAAATATCAGAGCGTTAAGCATGTGCCTGTTTGTTCGTGTTCCTGTTTTCTGTGACTGAGCAGCTATGTGGTGTGCTTTTCCGTAAGCTCTCAATTGTCTATGGGCCCAGAGCTGCTGATATCATGGGCTCCATGAAACCCTAGAGTCCTCGGCTTGTGGCTACCTCCTTACTTGGCTCCCTAGTCATCCTTGCCTCTCTGCCTGATTTCTGAAGGCAGAAAAATCCTAGGCCGTATGTGATCTCAGCTGAAAACAGGCCAGGCTGAATCCATTAAAAAGAGAACGGCTCCTTCAAAACACAATCACAACACCACTGTCAAAGCTAAAATCGTGACCACCTCCCTAATGACTGCAGACCCTGCTCAGTGTTCATGCTGCCCAGCTGACCCTCGCCTTTGCCCCCTCCACTGTCCTCCACCCTCCCCATCCCTCCACTCCCAGCTTCACCAGCCTCCTGTATTCTCATAATTTTCCTTTTGAATAACGATCAAAAGTTCCCATTAGTCTACTTGGTTGGTGTTTGTTTAGCTCTGGGAGGTCCATGCCCCTGCCTTTTATATCGTTTGTCCTGTCTGTAGAAGTTCATTTGCTACATAGCCCCAGTCACTCCTCCTGAGAAATTTTCCATTTCCTGAGATCTGGAGACAGTGTTTTTCAGTCAGACAGGCCCATAGGCCAATATGATCTGGGGAATTCCTCAGTTGAGATTCCCTTCTCAGATGATTCTAGGCTGTGTCTAGCTGACAGTGAATGCCAACCAGGACAAAAGACAAGACAGACGACAGACTACACTTGTGTCCCCCCCACCAGGTTCTGTGTCACTCATGTGCTTAATGGTTATAGCATTTTTGTCACAGCCAGCACAACTCTTCTCAGCTAAGTTGTTGCTATCTCTTGAGAGTTTCTTGGTTTTGACCTAACATCTTTTCTGTGCTCCATGAGTCTAAGATGCTGCATTGAGTCCCATCTCTTTATCTCTTCAAAATATTTGTGATATTTTCCATTTAGCATTTGTTTTCTGGAACTGTCATCTTATCTTGTATTCTCCTGCAGTGACTCCCCGTGTGGGAGCTCTGTCTTCCTTTTCCGGTCTCTAAACAGCCCCATATCCTCTGGGTGTCAGAGACTCTGGAGGTTAGAATTTAAGGCTCTACTGGATTCAGGGCAGTCATTTTTTTCCTAGACCATTTCACAGGTGGTGCTGTGTGGCTACTGCTTTGCAGTGGGGCTGGGGTTGGAGAGAAGGGCAGGAGAGTCAGGCTGAAGTGGGGGGGTGGGACAATCCCTGACCTCATGGGAAGCAGGTACAACTGTCCCGTGTCCCTGCTTCTCTCTGCTCAAGCCCTGCTCAGTAAAACTGAGCCAATCTTAAACATTAATCTGTATTATTGATAAGATTACATTATTGCTTTTTAGACTGTAGCTGGATGAGTTTACTGGCATCAATTAATTACAGCAGGATTCACTTATAGCAAATGACTGCATGCACTGGCTTCGAGACATTCCGAAGTTAGATGCTTTTACCAAGTGTCTTGATTTATCTTTATAATAGTCGCAGGTTTAATTTGTTTCCCTTTTATTCATTTGTTTAAGAAAGTGATTGGATTATGCCATTAGTCACAGAGAGTGACACATGAATAAAATTTCTCAGAAGTTGGTACAGAGAAAGACAGAAATAGACGGAGGAAGGGGGTTATGAAAGTGAAATCTCTATTATACCAAGTCTATCCTCCTGATTCCATTATTGTTCCACAGTTAGGGAAAACCCAGCATGAGGAAGTCAGGTGAAACATATCCAGGACTATCTCGTATGTTTTCTTTGCAACTTCCTGTGAATTGATAGTTATTTCAAATTAAAAGTTTAGAAGAATTAACTGGAACAATTCATGTCCTGGATTTTGTAGCCAGAACAACAAAATAAAGAAGGGAGTTAAAATTTTATGAGGTAAGAGATCCAGTGGCCATTATTCGTCGATAACATGGCTGTCTACATAGAAAACTGAATAAAGCAGACTTTGGAATCCTAGAAGAATTCAGCAAGGTATAATATAAAAGATTAACAGATGCTATTTCTGATAATAGCAGCAAAAACAAATGAAAATATCTAGGAACACATTTAAGTGGCATTGTACTGGAATTATGAGGAAAAAAAAAAAACAGCTTCATTCACTAAGGGTAAGACAGACAACATGCACAGAGCACAGAAGGGTGGCAGGCAGCACCATTTATTACTTAGAGTTTTAAAGGCAGCCAGTTATGGTTTGTTACAAAGGAGAGCGTGATAACTGATAAAATCAGAATAAACTCTGGGAGTTAGAGGGAGCGTGACACTATATAATCTCTACGTTTTGATCTTTGTAAGGTGTTTTTGTGAGCAAATACACTGGTTATTGGGAAATAGACAGTATTTATGATCAGAGGGGCATCTCATCGGCGTGTAACACACAGCTACACGCTTGTCCCTAGCCACACATAGGTTACCTACATGTATGTTGCTGTTTCTTTTTTTATAGCAAAAATATTTAATATTTTTATTTCATGTTGTACCATAATTTGAATAAAATTTCCTTAGCACAATATTATGCAATATGTTACAGAGATAAATTAGATTAAACAGTTAATAAATCAAATGTTGCATTTCATATAAATAAATGTATATGATATAAAACAATAGAGACGTAGGTTTTGTGTGGCTGTTTTAGACAAACTTATTGAAGTCTGTATATTTAACTGATACTGCGTTTGCATAATGACCAGTATCATGCATCCCTGTGACAGTCACACATTTATTAAATGAGGCCTTGCTTCATACTGCGTTTGCATAATGACCAGTATCATGCATCCCTGTGACAGTCACACATTTATTAAATGAGGCCTTGCTTCTGTGCATGTGCACTTGATGCAAATATGAAGAAAGTAAAAGAAAACTGGCATTTTAAAAACATTTTCATAGTTTCTGAAACCATTTCAGAACACCCATTGGAATAATTAATATTTTGCTGAACAAGAAGAATAAATGCAATCACTGTCTACAAACAGTGTCAAAGAACATACAAGCCCATCTTCAGAGAACACATAAAAATTAATGAAATTCACTATTTAGTTCTCGTGATACTTGACATTTTTATTAACAATAAGTAGAATATTTGTCTGTGAGTAAAAGCATCATAATTAGAAAACAGAAATAAAAGTATAGTTTAGAAAAAGAAGACGCTGCATCCTATCAGAAATGGAAAAACAGATAATATAGAGATTGAATTTAGTAAAAGTATATAATGATTTTCTTAGTGGATTGAATTTACTGAAAACAAAAGTTTCAGAAGAGCTTATGTTGCTGTTTTTTTGAGACCAGGTGTCAGGAGTTATCTAGGATTAGCCAAGGCTACCAGGTGGCCTTCCTGGAGGTGGCCTACCACTTTTGCATGGGCTGCAATGGGTGAACTAGGTGGCAAGGCCCAAAGAGTCTCTTCATCTCAGGATTGCTTCTTGCAGCTAATATGCCTTTCCTGACATTATTAAATCAATATAATAATCCCTGGGCATATGTGTATGTATACGAGTGTGTATATATGTATTTGAGGATACATGAGTACTTGTGGAGTGTATGAGACAGCTGGTGGGACCCAACAATAATATGTTAATGTGTAAATGAAAATGTGAAGGAAAATGTAAATGTGTGTATGAATATATATGGTTTTGTTCATGTTTTCCTGTATAACAGCCATTGGTCCTTTTCCTTTCCTTCCTCTCTGGTTCACAAAGAGTTAATCATTGTAGCCAGAGAGACTTCTGGCTGCTTGGCCAGAGAAGGAGCAATAGCAGTAAATCCTTTACCTAATCACCCCTGCTGTTAGCAACAAGTGTCAATAGATCCAGAGGCCTGCTGCTTCTGGCCTTAGAGAAACTTAAAGTCAATATTGGCATACATTATTATAGAAAGCAACCCTACTCTCTTGTAAGACTAAGTCTTGCCCTAGACAACACTCTTTCCCCTCTGCTGCTTCAGAGAGGACCCAGCTTCAGCCTGGAGCTTAGCCCCCAGCAACCAAGCCTCATTGGGTAGCCTTGAGTGTCTTAGCCTTCCAGGAACTGGGATCACAGGTATGCACCACCACGTCTAGTTATAGCTATATATTGGATAAGGTGATGCTGTTATTGTGGAATTTAGGTTAATAGAGTGCATACATAGTTTCTTTTAAACCAAATTTACAGCCTTTCTGTAAAATTGGAATTATTTCAGAGTAAGATTGTGTGTGTGCATGCACATATGCATGCGTGTAGAGGGAGATGCTTGTCCCTGTGGGCATATGTAGAGGTCAATGTTTCCTGTGTTCCTTACATAACTGTTCCATGTTAATTTTAGACTTATCTATTTTTATTTATGTCTTGGGCCAGATTGAGCACACCACATGCATGTGCAGGTGCTCACAGAGGCCAGATTGCCCTGGATCTGAGTTACAGGAAACTCTGAGCCTGCCTCTGTCTCCCAGGGCCGGGGTCCCAGGGAATGCTGCTCTGGCTTTCATGAGGGAGTTAGACTTTGGACTTAGGTCCTCATGCTTCCACAGAAAACACGGATCCCTTGGAGGCAAGGTTTAATGATCAATAGAACTGGAGGGAATACAGTAGGAGCAAGACATTGAACAGAAGTCGAGAAAGGAGACATGTACGAAACACAAACCATGACACAATCAAAGCCGCAGGATTGCCGAGTTACACAATTCGGAGTGTTTACAATAGGAGTATGTGTGCCTGCCATTCTGTCTTGTGGAGAAAATCATCACACAGAATCCTGAGAATTGGGAGGTAAGCCAGGGGTCACTGGGGTGCCGAGAAAAGGATGAAGAGTTGGCTTTCTGTTGTTAGTTCTTTTCTCCATTTTCGGGGCTGAATCTATGGTTCCTATACACTAAATCAAGCACTTTACCATGTGTACATATGTTGTGTTGAATAAAATGGGCTATGGTCTCTCATTTGAGGAATGCTGTGGGAGAGATATACAACACACACAAATAACCAAACATATGACCTCATGTTGTCATATGTGTGGCCAGACACAGTAACAGGGAACCCTGTGGCAAAAGAGGGGGAATGTAGCATGTTTACCCCTACCACACTGATCTTGGTTTTGTTGATAGGTGGCACAAGCAAGTGCCAACCCCAGGGCCTTTGCACTTGCTGCTTCCGCCTGGCTGCGGTCACTCAGATCCTGCATGATTCACTCCCTCATTACATCCTGGTTCAAAAGTCACTTTTCCAGAGACACTTTCACTGGCTAGGCACTCATACTCTCTGCCTGTACTTAGATAAATGGCTGCCTGTGCTTGAGTTCTGTTCTACCCTTCATACCATCTGATGTTATTTAGCTAAGCATGTGCATATATGCATCTTCCTACATAGAACAATAGCTATCATCTTAGGACTAAACTGCATGTGGGCTGAGAAACCATTTACCAAGAATCATGGCAGTCTGCAAGGTTAAGCAATGAACAAACTGTCTGCCCACACACAGCTTCCTTCCAGTTCAGGAACACAGTTCATAGATGGTGTTTTGGATGGTAGATTTCAAGAAGGGTGAACATGGACGATGATCATAGTAGGACAAGGCACTGTGGGTGAGGAAGGAGGGTTTGTGAAGCCCTCATTGAGAAAGACACATTTGAGCAGCGATGCCAGAGAAAGTGGGACGTGAAGGGTGTGGGCTACGTCTCTGCAGGGCACTAGATATGGAGAGATTCAGGTGTCTCACACAAGGTGGCCCAAAGAAACAGCAATGGGGCTACTGCCACTTTCACAGGGACTCAGGGAAATCATTCTGAATGACATGGAAAATCTCAGGAGATGAACAAAGGATTTTAAAGTCACTTTTACTGAGGTATAATTTGCCTTCAATGACATGTTCCTATGTTGAATGTTCAGTTCAATAATATTTGACAAATGAAGATGACTGTGCATCTGCCACTCAAACTGATAGAGGATATTTCCATCACCCCAAAAGTGCCTGGTTGCTATTTTTTCTGTTACTTGACCACTGATCTGATTTTTGTCCGCATACATGAAATTGTGTCTTCAGATACGTGGAATTTCATAGATACAGATTATGTGTATGCCCTTGTGTGTATGTGTGCATGTGCTTGTGTATGTGCATTTGTGTGTGTGTGTGTGTGTGTGTGTGTGTGTGTGTGTGTGTGTACATGCACACATGCAATGTTTAGAGATGGAATCCAGGGCCTTGCGAATGCTAGGCCTCTGCATTGAGCTACACTCTAACCCTAGCATGTACACTTTCACATCTGGCTTCTTTGTTTCATAGTTCTGAGGCTCCTCTATGTGGTGCATTACATCTGGGTTTTTTTTTTATTGCTATGAAGTAGTTCATTGTAGGAATATACTGTAACTTGCTTTTAATTGGTAGGTATCAGGTATGGGATATTACTACGCAGAGAAGTCAAGAACTTGCCCAATAGAACAAAGTTAGTAAAGAAATAAAAGGTCAGCCCACCAGACTGCCTGGAAAGTCTGTGCACAGTTCATGACACTGAATATTAAGGCTTTCCTAACCCGCTGTAGTCTAACTAATTAGTTGGACTAGAGTATGTGTGCACACATGCCTGTTTATACCGTATAGCATCAATATAGCATCATTGCCCAGTATCTATCAGGTATTTATTACTTGTCCTTCTAGATCTGTCTCTCTGTCTCTCTGTTTCTATCTATCTATCTATCTATCTATCTATCTATCTATCTATCTATCTATCTATCTATCTATCTATCTGGGGGAATCTACCTAGTTCTATCTATCTATGATCTAATCTGCCTATCATCTATTTATCTGCCATCATCATCATCATTGTCATCATCATCATCTCATCTCCATCCATGCATCCATACACTGATCCATAAAACCTATGGTGTTTGTTTAGGTGTACAAAAGTTTTCTCTTTTAGAAGCAATTTAGTTTCCTGTGTTTCATAAAATCATGTTTGGAAGTTGTTATCGAGTTTAGGTGTTTTAATATACTTTTATTAATTCTTTGCAAATTTCAGAGGTACATGTACAGTTTATAATTTTAATCAACATGACATCCTGGGCTCAAAGTAATACCAATGAAATACAAGTTATCTTGCCAGACAACACCCTCAGGTTGAACATGTCCTACTATCCATATGATCCCAATTTCCTACTTTCCAAGGTTAGGTCCAAGAAACGAAGTTCTGTCCCCTAGAGAGGATCAGGGCAGAGAGGTCTTCCTACAAGGTCTGGTGCAGAAGGAGTGTTCCAAGAGTCTATGGTGGGGAAGGCACAGACAGAAAAGTGACTATCTAAGGCAGATCCATCTGCCGACACAAGCCAAGCAAACTTACTGTGGCTGGCTGCTGAGATGTTAGAATTACCCATTCAAGTAGAGAGTTCACACTTACTGAAGGACCTCACCCTCTTTTGGGGAGGCCTTTGATTTGGTCCTTTCAGTTGACTCAAGGGCTAAGCTACTGGCTTCCACTTGCTGCATCTCTGTTCAACACTGGCAGCATGAATATCAGCAGGGAGTGAAAGACTCTCAGTCTTGTTTACAGCTTCCATTTGCTTTAAAGTGGATATGTTAGGGACACTAAGAGAATATGGCATTTAATGGAATGGCCACTACATGGAAACAAGAGTGAAAGAGACCCTGCTATCCATTGATTGCATCAAGTCTTTTGTATCCTTAAAGTAAGGGATCACATAACTTATTTCAAAGTTCAAGTTCTTGAAGTGCAGATGCCTTTGGTACCCCTTCCCCCTTGTGACTTTCATTTCTCACAACTGCCATTTAGTCCTTCAGCAGACTCTAGCATGAAGAAGGCACTGCTGTGCAGTGGTTAGGAATCCCAAGTCAGGCAGACCTGCACTGAGTCTGCTGCTCCACATCACCACCCATGCAGCCATGAGCATGTTTCTCTACTTCTCCTGGCCCAGTTTTCCTTATCTACAACATGCCATAGTGATAGGACTGATGTCACAATTGGTCAGAAGGACTGCATGAAGCCACTGGGTGTCCACATGTCATGTCTCAGTATGGTGCCTGCATGCAGAAGCTGCACAAATGTTAGCTGTTATAATTAGACACTGAGTAAATGCCTTCTGAATCGGTACTGAACTGGATGGCCAGATCCTGTTCAAAATCAAACAAACAAACAAACAAACAAACAAACAAACAAACTGGAATGACCCAGAGATCTACACACCCTGCGTTTATGCTGTCTAGGTTAGTTTGTCTGAATTTATTTGAATGGTAATATAATCAACAGCCACAGAACAGACTGAGGCTTCTCTGCCTCTCTTCCGCTGTCCTTTCCATTCTATTTGGCATATATTGATGGCTATTCGGAAGGAATGCTTACTCCCTGTGCAATCGCGTTTCCGGAAGGCTCAAACAAGGAAGGATGGTAGTATGATGAGAAAATTTTATTAAGAGATTATTTAATGGTATTGATAACATTGCACCAAGAGTCAAGGAAAGGTACTAATCGATAGATGCCTACATCAATGTTTAATCTACTTCTAGCCCTTTGCTGGGGTATTTAATTAGCTTGTGATTTGGAAAATAGCATGGCATACACAAGGCAATGCATGTTCTGGAACTAAAGGCAGAAGTGATTGTTTTTTGCTTCTACTGTCTGATGAAAAATGTCTGGAAGACGAAGTGATGGGTAGAAAGCAGAGTAGACAGGAGGGGTCTGGTTGGTCCAGAGGGCCCTTGCTCTATGATTCTTGCTTGTTTATTCCCTGTTTGTATTCTTTAAGTTTTGTTATCACCCTCTGGGGCTAATTTGTTCCTCATTTTGGGGATGATGAAGCACACAGTGTGTTTCAATAGCTTGCTCTCTGCCTCACACTTGGTAGCTGGGTTACTATCCTCCACTGAGTCAGCTTGTTAGTTCTGCTTTCTGGAAAGGATTCCTCAGAGTAACTGATACTGTTACCCAGGACTCGAGGGTTTGCTAACAAGATGAGAAAATGTCTATTTGGTGGGCACGGAACAGGGAAGGCAAGATAGTGGAGTCCCAGGGCCCTGGCCCCAATAGCTATAGCCTTTCCACAGGAAATACAATATGTTCTGTTACTTGAAAAGAGGGATTGAGACTAAAGACAGAATTGAAGTTAGTTATTAGAATCCTAAAGATGGAGGTAGCCTGGGTGGCTCAATAGCCCCCGCTTAATTCCAGGGTTCCCTGTAAGTGTAATTGGGAGAGAAGGTGTGGAGATAGAAAGAGAAATGGGGAGGAGAGGGAGGTACAAGGGGAGAGAGAGAAAGAGAGAGAGAGAGAGAGAGAGAGAGAGAGAAGAAGAAGAAGAAGAAGAAGAAGAAGAAGAAGAAGAAGAAGAAGAAGAAGAAGAAGAAGAAGAAGAAGAAGAAGAAAAAGAAGAAGAAGAAGAAAGAGAAGAGAGGAGAGGAGAGGAGAGGAGAGGAGAGGAGAGGAGAGGAGAGGAGAGGAGAGGAGAGGAGAGGAGAGGAGAGGAGAAGTGAATGATGTGGCCAGAGTTTGCTTACTTTAAAGAAAGAGACCTTAGGGCAAAGAAAGAAAGAGTCAGCTCCTCCTAGCTGGAAAAGGCAAGAAAACAAGTTCTCTCCTAGAGCCTTCGGAAAGAATGCAATGCCTGCTAACACCTGGCTGTCAGCCAAGTGTCTAGTTACAGCAGCAACAGAAAACTAAGGCATGGACCATCAATTATCTCACATGGTCACCTCTGTCTCTTAGGATGAGAAATTTCCAGTCTGCTTAGGACCTCGTCCAGGGCAGCAACTGGGCCGTATTTATCAATAGGTGAGATAAAAGGTGGTAAATGCAGACTGCCAACCCGTGCTTTGTCCCTAGGAGGGAGAGCATGTGCGCAGCTGCTCTCTGCATGTACCAGCCCTTTCTTACCTCTGTCTGCTATTTCTTATGGTGGCCAGGTGGTGGTGTGACATGTTCAAGCATCTACTGAAGGGAAGAGGGACGGGGGGTGGGGGTGGGGGGTCTTAGTGAAAGTAAAAGGCAAAGCTATGAGCTCTGATTAGTTTGTCCACAGATCTGATGTGATCTTAGGTTTATGTCCTATTTAGGTTTACTCCTTTTTCTATTTTTTCTTTCTTTCTTTCTTTCTTTCTTTCTTTCTTTCTTTCTTTCTTTCTTTCTTTCTTTCTTTCTTTCTTTCTTTTCCGAGACAGGGTTTCTCTGTGTCGCCCTGGCTGTCCTAGAACTCACTTTGTAGACCAGGCTGGCCTTGAACTCAGAAATCTGCCTCCCAAGTGCTGGGATTAAAGGTGTGTGCCACCACCGCCTGGCTTTAGGTTCACTCCTATTGCCTTCCCCTATCTCTTCTCTGTCTCTCTCTGTCTCTCTCTGTCTCTCTCTGCCTCTCTCTGTCTCTCTCTCTGCATGTGTGGTCATGTATATATGAATGTGGTCTGGGAATAGTGTGGGAACAGCTCTGTGATGATATGTGACTGTGTATGGAGATCAGAGGACAACCTTAAGTTAACCTCTTAACCTCACCTTCTGCCACGTTTGACATGGGGTCTCTTGTCTGAAGCTGCTAGCTGACTGACAGGCGTCTAGGGTTTTGCCTGTCTCTACTCCCCTTCTCCCCATAGGAGTGCTGGCATCATAGGCATGTGCTAGCACACCTGGTTTTACACAGGCTCTAGGGCTCTACCTTAGCTCCTCACACTTGTGCATCAAGAGCTTTGTCCACTGAGCCTCATCTCTCTTGTTTCTTTTATTTCTGTGTTACAGGGAAACACACCATGCCTCAAACACTAGGTGAATGTCTACCGCTGAGCTGCAGGGCCAGGTCTTTTCAGACAAGGTATCACCAATTGCCCAAACAGGTCTAGAATTTGCTCTGCATCCCAGGCTGACCTCAAACTTGGAATCCTTGTCTCTCAGCCTCCAGAGTAGCTGTGGATGCTGGCCTGTCCCTGCGAGCTTACCTTGCTTTCTTTGTTCCCTGTTTATGATTTCATTGAGGCTCTCTTGTGGGATGAATCTGGTTTAGACTACGTTTCAGTATAGATCTCAATGTAAGCTTCAGGACATATCTTAACCCTAAAACATGCCCACTTCTGTGTCCACTGTCCTCCGCCACCCAGAACAAGGTCAGGGGCTGCCTTAGTCCCACGGGGCTGGAGTGCAGCTTTGCTTCTGAGGAACCGATTCATCTGTATATGGAGGCCACGAAGTCCCATCTACAGCCAATGAACTGGAGACATGAAAGCCAGTGGTACAGCCCATGCCGTGTCAAGCCCTGAGATCAAAGGGAGACTGATAACCAACACAAGGGTAGAAGCCTATGTCCCTATCAGTAGTCAGGACACAAAGGTACATAGTCTCCTTTCAACCACTTTTGTTTTATTCTATTCTGGGTTCCTAGAAGATTGACAGCTGCTCACCAAGAGATACAGAGATAATAGTGTCTAACCTGGGCACCCTAACAACCTGACAACCAGGTTTTTGGGAGCAGATTCAGAAAGATCAGGATGTTTCCCAGTATATTCCCACAGTCAGCACTGTTGTGCTGACACACATAGAGCAGCCAGTTCGACTGCTCAGATCCAACCAGGCTGAGTTGTCTCCTCCAGAAAGACTTAACACACCTCTGAGCAGATACGGACTTTAGTAGTTGGAGTCAAAACAAAAAGATATTCATGAAGAAGAGGTGTCGCAGTCCCCTGCCTTGGAGATGACTTCTGACCTGCCAGTCACCAGCTGTGTGCTGCTGAGAAAGCCACTTAATGTCTCTAGGCTTTGGTTAGCTCATCTGCAAAGAGGAAGTGGGTTTCATAAGTGACATACTGAAATGCTGAATGCCTGCAGGCTGCCGGCTGCTTGTCCATTGCTCACCATTGGAGCACATAGGATTGCCAAGGAGCCTGAAAACTGTATCTCTCGCTGTATATTTCTCTACCAAATGGCATATTTAAATTTTTTATTAATTAACTAATTAGGTATTTTGAGTCAAGATCCCACCACGTAGCCCAGCCCTCAGACTTGTAATTCTCTTACCTCAGCCTTCTAAATGCTGCCTTCAATTCTTTTTAAGTGAATGAAGGAGTGAAGTGGCTGCTGTAGTTAGATGTAGAGTCACATCTAATCTTCCCTGGGAGCCTCAAAGCTCCTGGCTCCTGCAGGGAGCCTTCACCAATGAGCCTTTTCCCGCCATTGTCCCTCAGCCCCTCCTCCCTGCCAGTTGAGCTGTAAGATTGCTAGTGCAGTCTGCTCCATGGCTCCATCGCTGTGGTGAATTACCTTGTTCTTGCTCTGTTTGTCAGCAGGAAGGATTTATGGGGGGAGAGAATTCTTCCTGGAGACTTTCATCTTGTGTGTGTGCACAGGCTCACCCCCAGCCCTCCTCCCAGACCCCATCTATCAGCTGCCCTAAGTACATATATATTATCCCACCTGCGCCCTCTGATGCCTTTTCTTCCTCTCTTGCTTCCTTTGAGCCAAACACGGGTAGAGGTTAATGGAGAAGATGTGTAACCTGGTTGGCTTTGGCAGCAGAAATCTCCAAGACGCTTTAGGAATGTGCCTTCTTCGTATTCATGGGTGTCCGGAGCTGAAATATGGTCCCACGGAGCCCAGGAAATAGGCCCCATCCTCTTTCCCTGATAGAATTGAGCCATCTTTTTCCTAGTTGCTGCCTGCCACCCGTGCTGGAAGGTTAATCTCTTCCTCCTCTCAACTAGTGCATTTATCATAGGGAAGTGGTCTGTGGTGCAAAATATTGATCAAAGGCCTGCCAGGTCCTCTGCTGGGTTGAAATTGAGTGTTGCAGTCAATCAGTTGCCTGGCGTTTGGTGGTGTGGAGAGCACTGTGACCTGCAGTGTGGCAAGACTGATGGATGGAGCTGAGGGACTAGAGACTGGGGGTGGGGTGGGACGGGGATCTCTCTGACCATCTCTTTTGGTTGGCTCACAAAACAGGTGTGGTCACTGTTGCTGGGCAGGATTGGGAATCGCAGGAGGGTGATCTTTCCAGCCTCAATGTCTTCATGGACACACACACACACACACACACACACACACACACACACACTGAACACTATAGGGGAAGCGTGTCAAACACTAAATTTGCAAAGCCAGTCAGAAAAAAAAAATGGGATTACTACTTACGTTATAATTGGCAATTAGAATATTCAATTTAATTGCGATGGCAGAAGGAACTCTAAGACATTCTTATTTGTGGCAATACCGATGCCTCTTTGCTAAAGCTATGGTGAATAATTTACTCTAGACTCCTGCCAGGAATTTCCCTCCTCCCTCCATCCCTGCATTCTTTCCTCTCTCACCCTATTTCTCCTTTTGTGTGGGGCAGGGTGCATGTGTTTGTGCGTCCCAGTGTGTAGAGGCCAGCAGTGTCTTCCAGCACAGTCCACTTTGTTTCTGAGACACGAATCTCTTGCTAAGGTTTCAGTGAGACAGACTGGGATTCATCCAGGGCTGGAGCTTCAGGCACACACAACTGTATCCAGAGTGCTGCCAGGCACTTTGTTGGGTGCTGGAAGTAAAGAGAAGTTTTGAGGACATTGCATCTCCCCATGGTGTTCCAGTTTGTCATTCTTGTGAGCAGTGACTGTCTATGGGATGTTTCCTTATACCTTTCCATGACTCACACTGAGACAACAGAGAACGTACATGCACTCTGCTTAAGAGGAACAGCATAGCCAGGTGGGCTTCAGGGAGGGGGGTGGCATTTGAACAGTGGCTTGAGACGGGGCTAAAAGCACATCAAGAAAGACAATGTAGAGTGATGGTGAAAGCATTCATGCAGAACGAACCCTTGCGCAAAGGAGCCTGACAGTCATTTCTTATGGCTGGCTTAACAACCACCAGCCCAGAGAGGCAAGGGGAGCCATGTCTTTAGCCATGTGACAAGCTTTTCATGTGAGAAGCTAAGGCCATTATTACAAGAAGTAAACAAGATCATGTAAGCAAAGGGTTTGCCATCATGCTTGGCATGAAGTATGTACTTGAATGATAATCAGCCCCTATAGTAACTGGGATAATTGAGTGTAAGCAACAGAGGGCCATCTGTATCAGTCAGAGTCTTACATGGACACTGAATTTCAGGATAGGTGAAGGAAATAAATACCAGCGTGTGAAGTGGCAATATAGGGAACCCACGAGGAACACAGAGTGCAGCATCCTGAGGCAGGGCAAGATCGGGGGAGTGTTACTCCAGCAAGCCTGGATGGCACAAGAGGAGGGAGCTGTTGTCATATCCAAAGAGGGTGCTGATTGAGTAACATTGGTGCAGCCCACCCTTCATAACACCATAGTCAGGGCCAAGAAAAGAATCCTGGTTTCCCTTTCCTCTCTCCCTCTTGTCTCCACCAGTACTCACTGTTGTCTATAGGCACAGGGAATCTGAAGACCCGGGAGACAGAGCCACTGCAGTAGATAATATGAAATAATGCATGAGAATTCCTATCAGAAAAATACTTAGTACATTCATTAAATGTTAGTTGATATAATTTTTATTATCATTAATGGCACCATCATCATCATCATTGTCATAATCTTCGCCACCACAACTATCTGCACAGAGTCTATTCAGGTGGATGAAACCTTTTGCTTGTGAGTTTTAGAAGGAGGATCCTTCTACATTCCTAGAAGCTCGCCTCAGCTATGCTGAGAGTGGTTCTCAGGTACATGCTCCCGGCCTCTAGTCACAGGAGAGGAACACGCCAACTTGTCTTACATATCTCATTCCTTTCCTTTCCTTTCCTTTCCTTTCCTTTCCTTTCCTTTCCTTTCCTTTCCTTCCCTTCCCTTCCCTTCCCTTCCCTTGCCCTTGCCCTTGCCCTTGCCCTTGCCCTTGCCCTTGCCCTTGCCCTTGCCCTTGCCCTTGCCCTTGCCCTTCCCTTCCCTTCCCTTCCCTTCCCTTCCCTTCCCTTCCCTTCCCTTCCCTTCCCTTCCCTTCCCTTCCCCTCCCCTCCCTTGCCCTTCCCTTGCCCTTCCCTTCCCTTCTCTTCCCTTCCCTTCCCTTCCCATTCCCTCCCTTGCATTTTCCTTGCCCTTCCCTTCCCTTCCCTTCCCCTCCCCTCCCCTCCCCTCCCCTCCCTTCCCTTGCCCTTCCCTTGTCCTTCCCTTCCCTTCCCTTCCCTTCCCTTCCCTTCCCTTCCCTTCCTCCTTTCCTTTCCTTCCTCCTTCCTGATATTGTTTCTTATTGATTGCATAATCTCTCAAGTTGCTGTTCAATAGAGATAGCCAGTTTCTCTTGCTCTGGAGAGACCAGGTAGCCATCACCTATTGTTCTGATCCGTGGTGTTCAGACTCCCAGTACTTACTGGTGGATTAGGGCATTAGTGCATTAGGGCACCTGGCAGGCTTGATGGCACAGTTAGGGAGAGGGGAGATGGGCTCCCAAGTCAGTCTCCACACTGCAATAGGCTTCTCTTTCCTGGAAAACCTCATGCTTAGAAGAAGGGGCAGCAGACTGCTTTTTGTTTTCTTTTGCTTTGTGAAAGAACCAATTGTCCATGAAATCAAATAAAGGCGAAATACATATTGAAATACCGTGGGCCTGCTAAAATCCGTTAGATGAAGAAACAAAACTCAGAAGTCCTGCCAGTCCAGGCCTCTAAGATTTATAATCACATTACACTGCTTGTAATGTGGCAGCAACAGCCACAGAAACATAAGTTGTGAGTTTAAAATACGATTCTGGGCAGCCTGGTGTGGTGCAGAAACCTCTCCAGAATCAGTTCACTAGATCCAAGTGCACACCACTCACCTCTCACTGGAGAAGACTTCATCCCTGCAGTGAAGGTGTGGTATTTTATACATCCTGGCCATCATTTTTGATTTTCAGTTATTGGATGCTGAGGACTTTGAATTGCATTTTCTATTTTGAAATGGAAATGATGACTAAAACCAGCCAATTCTCATAGATCTCCTGCCTCTCAGCTGCAAGGAGATATTTACTCTCCCCTTGCCCTGCATGGAGAATATTGAGATTTGGCCCCTACACACACACACACACACACACACACACACACACACTGCTTGTCATATGCTGGCTGTCAGATACCCACAGTGTACTACTATCTAGTCCTCGGAGGTGACATGTGGGAAGCATCTGCCTTGTAAAATGTTCTGGCCAGACAAATCTGAGGATTGAATCATGGAGCAGAAGGTGGCAACACTGTCAGGTGCTCAGGTCACTGAATGCTACTAGGAACTAGGAGTCCCCTCTAGGTACCCCTTGTTTTATTGTTATGATGAAAACACCATGACCAAAAACAACTTGGAGAGGAAAAGATTTATTTCAGCCTATACCTTCACCTCACAGTCCATTGGGAAGAAAGTCAAGGCAGGAACCCGGAAGTAGGAACTAAACCAGAGCTCAGGGAAGATCACTGCTTACTGGCTTGCTCCCCATGGCTTGCTCAGTTTGCTTTCTTAGCACCCAGAACCACAAGGCTAGGAGTTTCACCACCCACAATGGGCTGAACCCTCCCACACCAATCACCAGTTAAGAAAGTATCTTGGAGGCATGTCCACAGGCCGATTTGGTGGATCCAATTTCTCAACTAGGGTTCCATTTTCCCAAGTGACTCTAACTTGTGTCTATAAAACCAGTCAACACAACCCTGTTCCAGGGAAAACTAGTACCAGTAGAGACAGGCTAGCTGGGGCCAATAACTCAGCCCTACTTAGTTCATGTTCCTGGACAACCCTCTCTTGGGAGACAGTTCCTTCTCTAGCTTTTGATCCTTCCTCTCCTTGGAGACCTTTCCGTTCTTGCTCTTATCCTGTGAGAGCTCATGACCTCTCCTTTTGGATTAGTCCCCCCCCCCACCCCCAGTGGCGATGACAAATGAGCCCAAGCATGTCACCTTAAGAAAAACAGATTTATTATTTTATGGTTCGGGAGGCCGGAAGCCTAAAATGGCCCTTATGTGGCTCAAGTCAGGCTGCTAACAGAACTGCAAGCCCTCTGAAGATTCTAGTGGATAATCTACCCTCTGGCCTTTGCTAGCTCCCAAGACTATGTCCAACAACTTCAAAGCCAGCCAGTCCACCCTCTGCCTTCTGCCTCATCACCAGACTTTGGCCCTTCAGAACAGCATCTTTTTCACAGGGACCATCCAGGTGGTCCTAAAGCATCTCTCTCTTTTTAATTTTTAAATTCAATTTAAAAAAAACTTTATTTTTAAGAATTTCACAGATATATACGAAAAAATATTATCACACCTACCTCTTATTTCCCCCTCTAATCCCCCTGTATCTCCCCCAGTTTGTCCCCTCCCAACTTTATTTTTTGTTTATTCTTTATAACTCTCTCAATCTAGTTAGTATTGTCTGCATGTACATGGCTGAGAGGCCGCCCACTGAAGCATGGGAAACCTACAGGTGGCCACCCACTGCAAAAGAAATGGTGTCATCTCCCCAGAAACTATAGTATGACCTCAGTAAGGAGCTGGACTTGGGGGTCATCAGCCATCTGCTGGAGTTAGGCAGGCTTGGTTACGTCGTTCTTATGTGGGTGACCGCAGCTGCAGTGAGTCCATGAAGAGTCCTTTCCACTCTGACATTCTTTCCGACTCTTCCTCCAAGTCTTCTTATCTCATCATCTTTACTTAATCACATATATAAGTTCATCTAACACTTCCAGGTCCCAGGGACTAAGAATATGGACATTTAGGGGACTCTGGGTAAAGGCAATGCTGCCAAACCAGATGACCTGAGTTGAATCCCTGAGATTCATATAATGGAAGAGAACACTCCCTGAAGTTGTCCTCTGGCCTCCATGTGTGTTCCATTTTGCACATATGTATTCCATGGTGCACACACACACTAATGTTATGGGATTAGATTTTTCAAAGACTACTTTA
Organism: Mus musculus; assembly: GCF_000001635.26. NCBI lineage: Eukaryota > Metazoa > Chordata > Mammalia > Rodentia > Muridae > Mus > Mus musculus. The sequence continues at coordinate 124,909,698 of NC_000073.6, read as the reverse complement.
ATAAGGGTTCTCAATTGTTTTGAGCCCTGTTTCTAGACCACCGTCCAAAGGCAGGGGAGAAAGAAAGAGTAAATAGGACAAGGGGATGTGGACTTGTTTAGAAGTAGTTATTTGGGGTAATTCCAGTCTCCATTTTTAGGATACCAGCAGGCCAGTTCAGCAGTGTCAGGATACCAAACACAAATCAGCAATAGCAACATAATCCAGCAGAAACCTCCAGGCCTCCCCCAAATTGGGGGGAGTCAGTGGGAGCAACCAGGACCAGCTGGACTGCCAGGAGTTCTCTGCCATGCCTCTCTCAATGAAGTAAAGATGAGCAAAGATGCAAGACCAACAAAGAGCTGCACAGTTAGCTATGCAAGTGCCCTACCACTGTTCGTTTATACTCTCTCCAAACATCACATGTTCTCCCATAGGCCTTGCCTCAGCAAAATGTCTCGTGAGACTGCCTCAACAACACCATGTGAGTCTGCATCACATGACACAACCAGGAATGTTCACTTTATAACATAAATGTTTTCTGATTAGATATGGACATCTTTGGGGAATATTATTCTGCTAACCACTTCCCTTAGTGCAGTCTTCAGTCTTCCCTCTTTATCTCCTTTCCTGTTAGAAATGTCTGCTCTTGAAAGTTCAAGCTAAATGGAAATCTTACAGATACTTTCCCAAGCCTCCAGGCTTGGAAAACTCGCTTTTCTTTTCATTGTTATTGGTTATTTTATTTATTTACATTTCAAATGATGCCCCCTTCCCAGTTTCCCCTTCACAAGGCCCCTGTCCCCTCCTCTGTCCTCTACTCACCCACCCACTCCTGCCTTAGCGTCCTAGGATTCCTCCTGGATAGCTCACTTTGTTTTCCACCCTATTGGCTTCCCGTGTGGCTCTTGATGCCACACTGTGTGTCCTTATATCTGAGTGTAAAAGGATGACAGACAGAGGAAAAATTAACTACTAGAGACAGACAGGTGTTAGTAAATGTGCTGCCACACTATCCTGGCAAGTGTGGCTGAAAACCTGGGTAGGAGTCTCTGTCACAGCTGGAGTGTGCATTTGCTCAACTGTCACTGCAGAAGATGACATGCCAGGCATGCACCTGTGTTCTCAGCACTCAAGAGGCCAAAGCAGGAAGAACAGGAGTTTCAGATCAGCCTGCCTCCAAACAACATGTTGTTTTGGCTTTGCATTCATGCTGAAACATGGTGTTTCAGGCGTTGCATGCAAGCACCATAGCCTGACTTGTTCACAGAGGTTAATGTACATGGGCACCAGAAGACTCATTCAGGAATGCTCACAGTGCAGTGTACAATGGGCCAACTAAAAAGGACGACATATCTATCCTAGGAACATATATAAGGATACAGCTCCAGAAATGAACAGAATGTAAATACAATAGTGTCAATAAAGTGAAAGAATTGATGTGAGAAAAAGGTAACACAGAGAACACCCTGTGCTTGCTTCATTCACATAAATCTCAAGAGCAGACAGAACATCTCATCTTCCAGGTCTGTGAGAGTGACACTCTTCCACCAATAGGTGGTTCCTAGTTTGTTCCTGACTCTGTGCAAGCCGTAACTATGCTGGGAAGGATGGTGAGTGAGTGTCTTTTGAAGCTGGGTCACAGGCAGGATGCAGCTTCAGCCTGGGGTTCCTCCTGGGATGCACATCAAGGAATTCTCAACCTTGGTGAGGAGTTTTCCTATCAGCAAGGGCTGGGCCACAGAGAGCACACAGGCATAGAGGTGTTAGAGGGCCCCCAGCTATGGTTTGAATTTCTCTACCCTAATGAATTCAGAGCTGAGCCTTTGAGCTACCCCCACAAAGACATAATAGAAGCAGACAAGGCTTGTATGCCCTCACTGCAGGGACCATAAGCCAAATACAATAAACCAACCAACCGAAAAGTAAAGAGGCAGAACTAACCTGTGGCGTTAGAAGGCAGGAGCATGGTTAGCTTAGAGGATCAGTCAGGAAGCAGAGCTAGCAGTGCCCTGGGCTTCAACGCTAGCTCGAGCTTCACTAGATCCTCACTTGTAAATTTATGGACATTTACTGGTCTGCACACCAGTGTTTCTCTCTCCTTCCCTTCCTCCCTCCTTCTATCTCTTTCTCTCCCTTACACCTATCTCATTTCCTTCTTATATAGATATTTATGTGCATATGTGTCATGCTTCTATAAAAAGAACATATGCAGTAGAGCAGGAGTTAAGTTCTGGACCAGATCCACCTTAGTCCCTGGCACAGACAGAATTGAGCTGTTACTGTGCTCCTCGGAACAATTTGTTCCCAAGGAACATAAACGTAGAAGTCAGACGAGGCTCTGGGACTCTTACACTATGAAAAGACCAGGCATCAGACGTGGTTGTAATCAGAGGCTTGGACAATGTGTCTGTTCTCAGTCCAGGCTGGCTTTCTCAAGGGAGCGTCTACTCCTAAGTCCCCCCAGCCCACATCTAGGACAAAAAAAAAAAAAAAAAAAAGAGAATTTATCCCCCAACTTGTTCCCACGAAAGAGGTAACATCTTTTATCTCATAAGTCAAAGTGGGTCATATACATTTTCCTGGGCCAATTGGTTTTGCCCAGGAAAATATAATATTGTGATTGTCAAGGACATTGTCAAACATCAGTCCTGGGAGCCGTCACTCACACCCCAGCCACATTAACGTAAGTGGAAGAAAGCAGAGTCTTAAGGCCTGAGCCTGATGTTCATTGCCTGCAAACTGGGTTGAGTGCTGAGCGCCACGTGTCTCCCTGAAAGTGAAGCTGCATGTTTTGCTTTTTTTATGAATTATGATCCATATATTTTATTTAGGTGAATAAATGTATATTCTAGGAATACAAAGATATCAAATTAAGTCTTTTAGAGTCACCTGATTTTTAAACTCAATGCTAAAGTGTTTTTTAGTGAAAGGTGGAGTTTCTCAGGTCCGACAGCTGGCCAATGGCCTTGCTCAGGTTATAAACTTCTAAATGTATACCCGATTGCCTCTAGAAAGGAAGAAAAGAGAGGCAAGGAGATGAGAGAGAGGACTTGCCTCATATTGTCTTGTAGATTCTTCTCTCACCTACTGTTTTAAAGATGATGATAAATGAGGCTCAGAGAAATTGAGTGACTTTCTTCAAATCCCATAGCTGTTGCCAGCTGATACATGCAAAGCCATCTCCTGCTAGCTAACCACACACACCTGGGGTTCTGAAGCCCACGTGGTAGATGACCCCATAACCCATACATTTCAGTGTTCGGGGCTGCCCTTAGCATGGTAGGAGTTTACCAGCATCTTGGGTTTCTGCGTGATAGGAAACTGCTCCTCCATAGCCTTCAAGCTAACTGGGGCAATCAAACTGTCTGAACACTGCTGAAAGATCCCCCACAGAGCAAGCATTCTAGCTCAGAACCACTCTTTCTACAACAGCCACTGCCCCCTCTGATTGATGGGGCAGGGGAGAGTCATTTTCATGAGCCCCAGATTCTTTATCTGCAAAATGGGAACCCAAGCCATAGATGTGTGGCTGTGTGACTCCATGGCAGAGCATGTGCCTAGCATGAGTGAGACACTGTGCCTTACTCCAGCTTAGACCGCACAGTGTAGGCCTACATCATATGAACCGGGCAGTTGGCAATTAGCTGGTACCTTAAGTGCTTCCTACCTGGCAGGTGAGGAAATCTCTCTCACTAAGTTGAATGTGATTTTCCAGAGAGGATGTTTTATATTTGGCAAATTAGAGACACACTGAATTGCAAATGAAGACAGGCATTTGGGGCTACTCCTGTTGCCTAATTAGTACAACTCCATTGACAGCCCTGGCTCCTTCAAAGGACTCTCCCTGGGATGTGGGCCTTCTGCAGAGTTGGCTAAGAACTCCACACAGAGTCAGATGTCCGACATCAAACGTTTCTGTGTTCAGAAATGAGCCCAGGTTCTCCAATGCAGAGCTCTCTCGGTAAATGGTCCCCTGCTTATTAAATTCCTGCAGTGGCCACTTTAATTGGGCCCGCCCCTCCTACTTGGCTAGCCAAGGCTGTACAGCTCTCCTCTGGTTTGAGGTCCCAGTTGGAGGTGATTGCCTCCAGTTGCCCAGGTTCCTTAGAGAGGACTGGCTGGATCCTCCCTGGCTCCTCCCACCCCAAGCACATACAGATCCACTGAGTCAGCTCTTTAATCCCAGTTTGATTAGAGTAAAGCCATCCCTGAACAAACCCACATCTGTGTCCCTGCTGTGAGCGGGACAGCTATCTCTGACCCAGGGCCTTAGGAAGAGTAGCCGCAGTCTTGATGGCCCTTAATCTCTGCCCTTGGTCTTCCTGATGTCGGTCGGAGGCCGGATGCAAACACAAGACTGAGAGACTGAAAGGTATCCTCCAAATGGCAAGCATCTTAGGACATTTCTCAAGCAGAGTCTCAGCAGAGGCCACAATGGGTCTGAATGCCAAGGGCTACCTGTAAGTGTGTGTCTTGTCACCTACTTAGTATTTGGCAAACAGGTAGCTGGAAGACTTTTGAGCAAGGTGTATGCGTGTAGATTTCTACGGTCTCAATTGCTTGGTGATTATATTCACACCACTGTTTCCTGTGTGCTGTGTGCACCAGGAAGTGCTCATTGCTTGCTTTTTTGTTGTTTTGTTTTGATTTGTTTGTTTGTTTGTTTTGGTCAACTTGACACAAGCTAGAATCATCTGGGAGTAGAGAATTTCAGCTGAGAAGACACCACTACTACCTTGACCTGAAGGGAAGTTTATGGGGGCATTTTCTTTATTAATGATTAATATGGGTGATTTCAGCTTATGCCACTCCTGGGCAGTGGTCCTGTATGATAAGAAAGCAGGCTGAGCAAGCCATGGAGAACAAACCAGAAGGCAGAGCCCTTTCCTGGCTTCAGCTTCTGTTTCTGACTCTAGGTTCTTATTCTCAGTTCCAGCCTTGACCTCCCTCAGTGGATTGTGATCCAGGATATATAAGCCAAATAATCCCTTTCTTTCCCAAGTTGCTTTTGGCCATGGTGTTTAACACAGCAATACCCTGCTCAAGATAAGACATCTGAGTGAGTGTGTGGGTAGATGGGTGGGTGGGTAGGATTGATTGACACCCCCCCCAGAGAGGGGCCCCAACAGGCTGCTCTACCTGCAATCTAACCCCTCAAACTGGATTCTAACTATTCACACTGGTCTCATATTTTGTCTGACCTGATCTATTTATCCGTCTATACAATTGGATCCCAGTTTCTTTCTGTCTTTTCTCACCAGCCTTCTGGTGTCTGATAGTAAATAAAGTCGTGGGCACCTTGCTGTTTCCCCTTGACTCTTGTCTTTGATTTTTATGGAATCAGATATGGGCTTCCAGAGAGAATGGTGCTCACACAGATGCTAAGTACCCATCCAATTCAATATAGTCCTGTTCTTTCTCTAGTTAATCTGAAGGAACTCAGGCTCTAAACAGGCCCTGTCCATTCAGTCACAGGTCTGCATGATTCTAGTGAGTCAGGATCAGTGTGTCTGAGAGATTCAGAGCACACGCATCCTAGAGATGCCCTTGTCCCATCTCATGTCAAGCATAAGAAAATTCTTTGTACCACATTTGAGGGAAGCTCATTATCTGCAACCAAAAATAGGTTGTAGAAATGCTTGGAGAACCAATGTCCCAGAGAGAAGTGGGATTGCTCCAGTGTAGATCATTGTAGCTCCAGTCCCAATTCAAGGAGCCTGAAGGGCTGTAGAATTCCTCTGTCACAGAGAGAGTCATGTCTATAGAAACTTAGTCCTCGGTGTGCACGGAGAGTATGGTTGATACTCAGCAAGTTGGTTTCCTAGGATTTGGAGGTAATGCTGTGCACGAAGCCCCGAATCCCAGCCTTCTATTGCAGAGCTAGGGAGACAGAGGCATGAGGACTCCAGGTCAGCACAGACACTGGAAGAAGCTGGGAACCCTGCTTGGCCACATTGCTCCAGGAACTTGGAGGAAGGATGTCCTCCCTCTGTGTCTCCTTCTTCCTATATGTAAAATGCATACCGCACAATGCAGACTTAGAAATCCTAGATCATAGTTAGAACGTTGTGTTTGTCCTATTGACCCCTAATGATAGCAATTTTTATTCTGACAATTTTATACCTGTATACAAGGCACTGGGATGACATTCACCCCCACACTACTGCCCTCTCCTTTCCCTTCCAACTCTTACCAATCCCCTAATTCCCATCTAGTCCTCTGCTTACCTCTTATCCTGTTCCTGTTTTTTTCCTCCCTCCCTCCCTCCCTCCCTCCCTCCCTCCCTCCCTCCCTCCCTCCCTCCCTCTCTCCTTCCCTTCCTTCCTCCTTCTTCCCTTTTTACCCTCCTCTCCTCTCTTCCCCTTGATTCCTTCTGTTTGTGTTTCTTTCTTTCTTTCTGTGCATAAGAGAACTTTGAATTAATTTAATCTTATTTTCATAACATAAAAATGAGAGAGAGAGAGAGAGAGAGAGAGAGAGAGAGAGAGAGAGAGAGAGAGAACTTGGTGATGGCTGTTTGCTGAAGTGGGATTTGCTTGGTGATAGTGCAGGAAACCAGTCCTTGATGGTGAATCAGAACACAGACTTAGTGAATTCCTCACCCCTCTTAACATGTTCCTGCAGATGCTTTCCTGGTAACATGGCATGTGTGGCTGCAATAGGCACAGCAGAAATTCACCTGAAGAGCATCTTCAGGCTTCCAGGGGATGCTAGCGGGATGATGATCAATTGTCTGCAGAACCTTTGCTTCTCTAGGCTTCACTTGTGACTTCCCAAGAGAATATAGGTTCTTGGGTTATAAAGCAACATGACAGGACACTGCCCATGAATGCTGGGCATGGAGGCAATTCATAGGGTAGGTGATGAGAGGCAAGCTCTGCAGAGTGATTCTTGGAGGTGTTAAAATCACAGAAAGCTGATTCTCACCAGTAAGATGGACAAAGTAAAAGAATAGAAAATGAACCATACCAGGGTGATGCCTGCAGATGCTCAATAGGTTTCAAAGGCCACATAGAAATAGGACAGTGTGACTTCAGGGTCAAGCACCAGTTCCAAAGAGGCTACAATTCTAGAAAATCATAAACTAACTCTGTCCTAATGATCTATAACTCATCTAGGTCCACCCTATAGCAGCAGACCTTGCTAATACCATTTTATAGTCTTTCTCCTAGTCTTCCTGATCAGCATCATTGAATTTTAAAGAATGGTAACTGACTGAAAGAAGATTTCCTTGTACTTAAAGGTGGTCAAAAATAGTACGGCCCTGACCATCAAGACTCAGGCCAAGTGCCATTTGACATAGCTACTAAAAGCTACTTTTACTGTTTTCTTTTTCTCTGCTTGGAATTTAGATATAATAGTCAGAATGCAGCAGCCATCTTGTGACTAAAAAGAAAAAAAATCCTTTACCCCTCTGGCTCCTCAGTTCTTCCCCTCAGTCCTCCAAAGGACTCCCTGGGCTCTGCCTAATGATTAGCTGTAGTGTTGGGAGCCGCGCCCACATTCGCCGTTACAAGATGGCGCTGACAGCTGTGTTCTAAGTGGTAAACAAATAATCTGCGCATGTGCCGAGGGTGGTTCTCCACTCCATGTGCTCTGCCTTCCCCGTGACGTCAACTCGGCCGATGGGCTGCAGCCAATCAGGGAGTGACACGTCCTAGGCAAAGGATAATTCTCCTTAATAGGGACGGGGTTTCGTTTTCTCTCTCTCTTGCTTCTTACACTCTTGCTCCTGAAGATGTAAGCAATAAAGTTTTGCCGCAGAAGATTCTGGTTTGCTGTGTTCTTCCTGGCCGGGCGTGAGAACGCGTTAATAACAATTGGTGCCGAATTCCGGGACGAGAAAAAACTCGGGACGAGAGTTTACCATCACCGGTGCAAGGAAGATCCCTCATTCCGGAACCAGAACTGCGGGTCACGGTTATGAAGTGTTCCCACAACACAGACTGTTGAGAAGGATTCAACTGCATGAATTCAGAACTTTTCAGCTGGGGAACGGGAGTACCAGTGAGTACAGCTTCACAAGGTAAGTCTGGTCTTGAACTTTCTAACGAAATTCAAGACAGTCTATCAGAAGTAAAGTGGGAAATGGCTTTACAAGGTATGTTTGGCCTTGAATTTTTTCTGGTGTTAGGAGCCCTTTTGTTCCTTTTCACATGTTATCAAGTGATTAAGATAGGGCTGAAAATTCTAGAGGAAATTCAGGACAAGCTATCAGAAGTAAAGTGGGGAGAGAGAGTAGGAACAAAGAGGAAATATGGTACACAAAATAAGTATACAGGCCTTTCCAAGGGTCTTGAACCCGAGGAAAAGTTAAGGTTAGGTAGGAATACCTGGAGAGAGATTAGAAGAAAAAGAGGAAAAAGGGAAAAGAAGAAAGATCAATTAGCGGAGGTCTCTAGGAAAAGGAGCCTGTGCTCATCGTTGGATGGGCTCGGGGAGCCAGCTCTTGGTAGCTCTGAATCAGATGATGAATTCTCCTCTGAAGAAACAGACTGGGAGGAAGAAGCAGCTCATTATGAGAAAAAAGGGTACCAGCCAGGTAAAGTGCTAGCTAATCAGTTAAGGAAGCCAAAAGCGGCTGGCGAAGGCCAGTTTGCTGATTGGCCTCAGGGCAGTCGGCTTCAAGGTCCGCCCTATGCGGAGCCCCCGCCCTGCGTAGTGCGTCAGCCCTGCGCAGAGAGACAATGCGCAGAGAGGCAATGCGCAGACTCATTCATTCCCAGAGAGGAACAAAGGAAAATACAACAGGCATTTCCGGTCTTTGAAGGAGCCGAGGGTGGGCGTGTCCACGCTCCGGTAGAATATGTGCAGATTAAAGAACTTGCCGAGTCGGTCCGTAAATATGGAACCAATGCTAATTTTACCTTGGTGCAGTTAGACAGGCTTGCCGGCATGGCACTAACTCCTGCCGACTGGCAAACGGTTGTAAAAGCCGCTCTCCCTAGTATGGGCAAATATATGGAATGGAGAGCTCTTTGGCATGAAACTGCACAAGCGCAGGCCCGAGCAAACGCAGCTGCTTTGACTCCAGAGCAGAGAGATTGGACTTTTGACTTGTTAACGGGTCAGGGAGCTTATTCTGCTGATCAAACAAACTACCATTGGGGAGCTTATGCCCAAGTTTCCTCCACGGCTATTAGGGCCTGGAAGGCGCTCTCCCGAGCAGGTGAAACCACTGGTCAATTAACAAAAGTTGTCCAGGGACCTCAGGAGTCCTTCTCAGATTTTGTGGCCAGAATGACAGAGGCAGCAGAGCGTATTTTTGGAGATTCAGAGCAAGCCGCGCCTCTGGTAGAACAGCTAATCTATGAGCAAGCCACAAAGGAGTGCCGAGCGGCCATAGCCCCAAGAAAGAACAAAGGCTTACAAGACTGGCTCAGGGTCTGTCAAGAGCTTGGGGGACCTCTCACCAATGCAGGCTTAGCGGCCGCCATCCTCCAATCTCAGAACCGCTCCATGAGCAGAAATAATCAGAGGACATGTTTTAACTGCGGAAAGCCTGGGCATTTTAAGAAAGATTGCAGAGCTCCAGATAAACAGGGAGGGACTCTCACTCTTTGCTCTAAGTGTGGCAAGGGTTATCATAGAGCCGACCAGTGTCGCTCTGTGAGGGATATAAAGGGCAGAATTCTTCCCCCACCTGATAGTCAATCAGCTTATGTGCCAAAAAACGGGTCATCGGGCCCTCGGTCCCAGGGCCCTCAAAGATATGGGAACCGGTTTGTCAGGACCCAGGAAGCAGTCAGAGAGGCGACCCAGGAAGACCCACAAGGGTGGACCTGCGTGCCGCCTCCGACTTCCTATTAATGCCTCAAATGAGTATTCAGCCGGTGCCAGTGGAGCCTATACCATCCTTGCCCCCGGGAACCATGGGCCTTATTCTCGGCCGGGGTTCACTCACCTTACAGGGCTTAGTAGTCCACCCTGGAGTTATGGATTGTCAACATTCCCCTGAAATACAGGTCCTGTGCTCAAGCCCTAAAGGCGTTTTTTCTATTAGTAAAGGAGATAGGATAGCTCAGCTGCTGCTCCTCCCTGATAATACCAGGGAGAAATTTGCAGGACCTGAGATAAAGAAAATGGGCTCCTCAGGAAATGATTCTGCCTATTTGGTTGTATCTTTGAATGATAGACCTAAGCTCCGCCTTAAGATCAACGGAAAAGAGTTTGAAGGCATCCTTGATACCGGAGCAGATAAAAGTATAATTTCTACACATTGGTGGCCCAAAGCATGGCCCACCACAGAGTCATCTCATTCATTACAGGGCCTAGGTTATCAATCATGTCCCACTATAAGCTCCATTGCCTTGACGTGGGAATCCTCTGAAGGGCAGCAAGGGAAATTCATACCTTATGTGCTCCCACTCCCGGTTAACCTCTGGGGAAGGGATATTATGCAGCATTTGGGCCTTATTTTGTCCAATGAAAACGCCCCATCGGGAGGGTATTCAGCTAAAGCAAAAAATATCATGGCAAAGATGGGTTATAAAGAAGGAAAAGGGTTAGGACATCAAGAACAGGGAAGGATAGAGCCTATCTTACCTAATGGAAACCAAGACAGACAGGGTCTGGGTTTTCCATAGCGGCCATTGGGGCAGCACGGCCCATACCATGGAAAACGGGGAATCCAGTGTGGGTTCCTCAATGGCCCCTATCCTCTGAAAAACTGGAAGCTGTGATTCAACTGGTAGAGGAACAATTAAAACTAGGCCATATTGAGCCATCTACCTCACCTTGGAATACTCCAATTTTTGTAATTAAGAAAAAGTCAGGAAAGTGGAGACTGCTCCATGACCTCAGAGCCATTAATGAGCAAATGAACTTATTTGGCCCAGTACAGAGGGGTCTCCCTGTACTTTCCGCCTTACCACGTGGCTGGAATTTAATTATTATAGATATTAAAGATTGTTTCTTTTCTATACCTTTGTGTCCAAGGGATAGGCCCAGATTTGCCTTTACCATCCCCTCTATTAATCACATGGAACCTGATAAGAGGTATCAATGGAAGGTCTTACCACAGGGAATGTCCAATAGTCCTACAATGTGCCAACTTTATGTGCAAGAAGCTCTTTTGCCAGTGAGGGAACAATTCCCCTCTTTAATTTTGCTCCTTTACATGGATGACATCCTCCTGTGCCATAAAGACCTTACCATGCTACAAAAGGCATATCCTTTTCTACTTAAAACTTTAAGTCAGTGGGGTTTACAGATAGCCACAGAAAAGGTCCAAATTTCTGATACAGGACAATTCTTGGGCTCTGTGGTGTCCCCAGATAAGATTGTGCCCCAAAAGGTAGAGATAAGAAGAGATCACCTCCATACCTTAAATGATTTTCAAAAGCTGTTGGGAGATATTAATTGGCTCAGACCTTTTTTAAAGATTCCTTCCGCTGAGTTAAGGCCTTTGTTTGGTATTTTAGAAGGAGATCCTCATATCTCCTCCCCTAGGACTCTTACTCTAGCTGCTAACCAGGCCTTACAAAAAGTGGAAAATGCCTTACAAAATGCACAATTACAACGTATTGAGGATTCGCAGCCTTTCAGTTTGTGTGTCTTTAAGACAGCACAATTGCCAACTGCAGTTTTGTGGCAGAATGGGCCATTGTTATGGATCCATCCAAACGTATCCCCAGCTAAAATAATAGATTGGTATCCTGATGCAATTGCACAGCTTGCCCTTAAAGGTCTAAAAGCAGCAATCACCCACTTTGGGCGAAGTCCATATCTTTTAATTGTACCTTATACCGCTGCACAGGTTCAAACCTTGGCAGCCACATCTAATGATTGGGCAGTTTTAGTTACCTCCTTTTCAGGAAAAATAGATAACCATTATCCAAAGCATCCAATCTTACAGTTTGCCCAAAATCAATCTGTTGTGTTTCCACAAATAACAGTAAGAAACCCACTTAAAAATGGGATTGTGGTATATACTGATGGATCAAAAACTGGCATAGGTGCCTATGTGGCTAATGGTAAAGTGGTATCCAAACAGTATAATGAAATTTCACCTCAAGTGGTAGAATGTTTAGTGGTTTTAGAAGTTTTAAAAACCTTTTTAGAACCCCTTAATATTGTGTCAGATTCCTGTTATGTGGTTAATGCAGTAAATCTTTTAGAAGTGGCTGGAGTGATTAAGCCTTCCAGTAGAGTTGCCAATATTTTTCAGCAGATACAATTAGTTTTGTTATCTAGAAGATCTCCTGTTTATATTACTCATGTTAGAGCCCATTCAGGCCTACCTGGCCCCATGGCTCTGGGAAACGATTTGGCAGATAAGGCCACTAAAGTGGTGGCTGCTGCCCTATCATCCCCGGTAGAGGCTGCAAGAAATTTTCATAACAATTTTCATGTGACGGCTGAAACATTACGCAGTCGTTTCTCCCTGACAAGAAAAGAAGCCCGTGACATTGTTACTCAATGTCAAAGCTGCTGTGAGTTCTTGCCAGTTCCTCATGTGGGAATTAACCCACGCGGTATTCGACCTCTACAGGTCTGGCAAATGGATGTTACACATGTTTCTTCCTTTGGAAAACTTCAATATCTCCATGTGTCCATTGACACATGTTCTGGCATCATGTTTGCTTCTCCGTTAACCGGAGAAAAAGCCTCACATGTGATTCAACATTGTCTTGAGGCATGGAGTGCTTGGGGGAAACCCAGACTCCTTAAGACTGATAATGGACCAGCTTATACATCTCAAAAATTCCAGCAGTTCTGCCGTCAGATGGATGTGACCCACCTGACTGGACTTCCATACAACCCTCAAGGACAGGGTATTGTTGAGCGTGCGCATCACACCCTCAAAACCTATCTTATAAAACAGAAGAGGGGAATTGAAGAGATTGTACCCCGAGCACCAAGAGTGTCTGTGTCTATGGCACTCTTTACACTCAATTTTTTAAATATTGATGCTCATGGCCATACTGCGGCTGAACGTCATTGTTCAGAGCCAGATAGGCCCAATGAGATGGTTAAATGGAAAAATGTCCTTGATAATAAATGGTATGGCCCGGATCCTATTTTGATAAGATCCAGGGGAGCTATCTGTGTTTTCCCACAGAATGAAGACAACCCATTTTGGATACCAGAAAGACTCACCCGAAAAATCCAGACTGACCAAGGGAATACTAATGTCCCTCGTCTTGGTGATGTCCAGGGCGTCAATAATAAAAAGAGAGCAGCGTTGGGGGATAATGTCGACATTTCCACTCCCAATGACGGTGATGTATAATGCTCAAGTATTCCCTTGCTTTTTTACCACTAACTAGGAACTGGGTTTGGCCTTGATTCAGACAGCCTTGGCTCTGTCTGGACAGGTCCAGATGACTGACACCATTAACACTTTGTCAGCCTCGGTGACTACAGTCATAGATAAACAGGCCTCAACTAATGTCTAGATACAGAGAGGTCTCATGCTGGTTAATCAACTCATAGATCTTGTCCAGAAACAACTAGATGTATTATGGCAAATAACTCAGCAGGGATGTGAACAAAAGTTTCCGGGATTGTGTGTTATTTCCATTCAGTATGTTAAATTTACTAGGGCAGCTAATTTGTCAAAAAGTCTTTCTCAGTATATGTTACAGAATTGGACGGCTGAATTTGAACAGATCCCTTCGGGAATTGAGACTTCAGGTCAACTCCACGCGCTTGGACCTGTCCCTGACCAAAGGATTACCCAATTGGATCTCCTCAGCATTTTCTTTCTTTAAAGAATGGGTGGGATTGATATTATTTGGAGATACACTTTGCTGTGGATTAGTGTTGCTTCTTTGATTGGTCTGTAAGCTTAAGGCCCAAACTAGGAGAGACAAGGTGGTTATTGCCCAGGCGCTTGCAGGACTAGAACATGGAGCTTCCCCTGATATATCTATGCTTAGGCAATAGGTCGCTGGCCACTCAGCTCTTACATCCCATGAGGCTAGTCTCATTGCACGGGATAGAGTGAGTGTGCTTCAGCAGCCCGAGAGAGTTGCACGGCTAAGCACTGCAGTAGAAAGGCTCTGCGGCATATATGAGCCTATTCTAGGGAGACATGTCATCTTTCAAGAAGGTTGAGTGTCCAAGTGTCCTTCTCTCCAGGCAAAACGACACGGGAGCAGGTCAGGGTTGCTCTGGGTAAAAGCCTGTGAGCCTAAGAGCTAATCCTGTACATGGCTCCTTTACCTACACACTGGGGATTTGACCTCTATCTCCACTCTCATTAATATGGGTGGCCTATTTGCTCTTATTAAAAGGAAAGGGGGAGATGTTGGGAGCCGCGCCCACATTCGCCGTTACAAGATGGCGCTGACAGCTGTGTTCTAAGTGGTAAACAAATAATCTGCGCATGTGCCGAGGGTGGTTCTCCACTCCATGTGCTCTGCCTTCCCCGTGACGTCAACTCGGCCGATGGGCTGCAGCCAATCAGGGAGTGACACGTCCTAGGCGAAGGATAATTCTCCTTAATAGGGACGGGGTTTCGTTTTCTCTCTCTCTTGCTTCTTACACTCTTGCTCCTGAAGATGTAAGCAATAAAGTTTTGCCGCAGAAGATTCTGGTTTGCTGTGTTCTTCCTGGCCGGGCGTGAGAACGCGTTAATAACACTGTAGGACTCTGAATCTGCTTCCATAGTTGCTGGATAAAGTCTCTCTGATGACAATTATGCTAGGCTTCCGTCCCAGCACACCCTTCAGACAGGACCTGGTGTAGGTTGAAGTACTTGAATGGATGAATGAGTGTCCCAATCTTCTACTTAAGGGTTACAGAAGATGGTCTGTTTAGGTATTATGTCCAGCATAACTAGGATTCTTTGCTCTGGCCCACAGAATCAAATGACCTGAGACCTGACTCATGGGGGCTTTTGAGATTAGGGAGCTTGTATGGGTCTGACCTAGCGTCTCTGCATATATGTTATGGTTGTGTAGCTTGGTGTTCTTGTGGGACTCCTAACAGTGGGAACATGGGTTGTCGCTGATCTTGCCTGCTTTGGGGACTCTGTTCCTCCTACTGGGTTGCCTTGTCTAGCCTTGATATAATGGTCTGTGCCTGGTCTTATCATAGCTTGTTATGTTGAGTTTGGTTGATGTCTTTGGGAGGCTTAATTCTTTCTGAGGGGATGAAGAGAAGAGAGAGTGTGTGTGTGTGTGTGTGTGTGTGTGTGTGTGTGTGTGTGTGTGTGTTGGGGGAGTGATTCTTGGGGAAAGAGCAAGTGGAAGGAAGAGACTGGAGGAGGGGAGAGAGGAGAAACTGTGTCAGGATGTAATATATGAAAAAAGAATAGATTTTTAAAAAAGAAAAGAAATAATTATAAATTAAAAAGAAAAGGAAATCCATGCTAAGATAGCAATGTGGAAAAACAAAATATAGGGATCAATGTGTATATGTATATATACACATACACATACACATACACATACACATATACATATACATATATATGTAGTTCATATATATTATATGTTTGTATATGTTTATTCGGTGTTTCTTTAGCTTATGGTTCTGTTTCTTTTAAATTTAATTAAATTATAATTATATCATTCTCTTATCCACCTTCTTCCAAACCCCTCCATGTCCTCCCACTCCCTCCCAAATGTGATATCATTTACTATACACACACACACACACACACACACACACACACACACACACACACTCACACACACACACACACACACACACACACACACACACACACACACACACATCTTCAACATGCTGGGTGTGCTAGCTAGTTTTATGTCAACCTGACATAAGCTCGAGTTATCAAAGAGGAGGGAGACTCAATTGAGAAAATGTCTTCATAAGATTGGGTTGTAGGCAAGCACATAAGGCATTTTTTTTTAAATTAATGATTGATGGGGGAGGACCTAGCTTTTTGTGGGTGATGCCATTCCCGAGAAGGTGGTTCTGAGTTCCAGAAGGAAGCAGGCTGAGGAAGCCATGGGGAACAAGCCAGTGAGCAGCATCCTCCATGACCTGTGCATCAGCTCCTGCCTACTTGCATGCCTGTCATGACTTCCTTCCATGATGAATAGTGATGAGGAAGCAAAATTCTAATAAATATTTTCTTCTCATTTTGCTCCCATCAGAGCAATAGTAAGTTTAAACAGTCTACTGAATCAGAGTGTCACTTGTATCTGTATGTTTTAGGGTTGACCACTTGTTATTGGGAAAACAGTCAGATGTTCATCCCTGGGGAAGATTAATTCTCTGTCTCTCAGCAGTCATTAAATTGTCTATAGCTCTTGATCTAGGGGTGGCTCTTTGAGCTTTCTCCCACCTATGCTGGGAGGTTAAGTGGTGTTAGAGTTGTTCAGGTTGTGTTTAAGCAACCATGTTTCATGCATGTGTCTTCCCTGTCATAGCTAGAAAGCACCATTTCACAGAAGATCTCTGCTCTTTTTGCTCTTGTCATCTCTCTGCCTTTTCTTTCATGATGTTCCCTGAGCGTGGGGATTGTGTTGTAAATATTTCAGCTGGGTCTAAACCCCTGGAATCAATTGTCATCTGCATGTTGACCAGTTGTGGCTTTCTGTAATGACCTCTGCTTCATAAAGAAGCTTCTTATAAGCAGCAGGATTTACCCTCATCTGTGGGTGGGCGTAAGAACAAAGCCTTTGAATGAAGTCGGAAGTTATACTGGTTTAGAGAAGTGGCACTCCCAAAAGACTTCAACATGCCTTCATGATAAGAGCCCTGGAGAGCAAGTATATGACTAGAAGGTGTACACCTCAGCATAACAAAGGCTGTATATGACAAACTCACACCCAACATTATCCTAAATGGAGGAAACTTAAAGCAATCCCAGGAACTGAGGCAGAGCTGTTCACTGCCTCCTCTCCTCTGCAGTGTGGTATTCAAACCACCAGTTAGATCAATAGAACATGAAAAGTAATTAGAGGTATGCAAACAAGAAAAGAAGAGGCAATTTTTATATCTATCTGCAGTGCATACTATGTATAAAATATCTAAAACTTTCTACCAAAGTATTCTAGAAACAGTCAGGAATTTCAGCAAGACAGCAGAACACAGATTGAGCTTGTAAGAATCAGTAGCCATTCTGTACACCTACCGCAAATGTTCTGAGGAAGAGAGCATGAACAATTTCCTATTTATAACAGCCTCAAATAAAACAAAATATCTAGGAATAAAGCCAATTAAGGAGGTGAAAGTCTTCTATAATAAAAACTTTAAATCCCTATAAAAAGAGATGGGGAATATCTACAAAATTGAAAGACCTCCCATACTCATGGGATGGCAATATTAATATTGTGAAAATGGCCACTCTGCCAAAAATTAATTTTACAAATTCAATGCCACCACAGTCAAAATATCCACAACATTCTTCACAGAAGTAGAAAAAAAATCCTCAACTTCACATAGACTTAGAAAAGACCCTGGGTCTCGAAAGCAATCCTGAACAACTAGAAAAAAAAATAATTCTGGAGAGATTAACATTTAATAATTCAAAATATCTAACAGAGCCACTTTAATAAACATAGCATGGTACCGGCATAAAAACAGACACAAGGACCAAAGAACAAGAGAGAAGATCCAAACATGAGTACACAGAACTACACCCACCTGATACTTGACAAAGATGATAAAAACATACTTTGGAGAAGAGGCATTCTCTTCAAAAAATAGGGCTGAGAAACATAGATGTCTACATGTGAAAGAATGAAAATAGGTCCATATCTATCACTCTGCATGAAAATAAACTTCAAATGGATGAAAGGTCATAAATGTAAAAGCTGAAAACCAGGAATTGCCAGAAGCAAACAGACAGCACCCTGCAAAATATAGACTCAGGAAAGGACTTTCTGAATTGGACTCCATCTGCCTAGAAATTAATAAGGTCAACAGGTGACAATTGGTACCTTATAAAATTAGCATACGGTTCTTAAGGCGAAAAGGTCCAAAATCATGTTGTGAACAGTTGCTGGACATCAGTGAGGTCCTCCCACTGTATCAACACAATGAAGGTGGTACCACATGCAAGCAAGAGCAAGTGGATGATCTCTGGTCCCTCTGCATTGATGCTAAAACAGGGGCCTCATTCCCATGGTCTCATCTAAGGACTGAACCTCACATGCCATTAATGAATGAATTAATTGGAGGGCTATGGTGAACTACGAGTGTAGCAGGATGGACCAAACTATAGAAGCACCCATAACTTCTCCACTTCACACATGCAGAAACTAAAGCTCACAGAGAGGCTAAACTAGCTCTCTGAAGCTAACTTTGTCTTATTCCTTCTACATCATCATGTCTCTTCATAGTACATAGGAAAGAATCTTAATCTAATTGTAATTTATCTCGCTGATTAATTAGGCCCACAGAACCAACATGTAGAATTGAGGTAAGAAAGAGGGAGTAGAGGCCATACTCATTCATGTTCTTGATTTAGTCTTCAGAGGCTTAAAATTTGCATTGCAAGTCCCTTATCCTTTTCCCTCCCATTGCCCATACCCATTGGCTGGAAAATGCACTCTGGGATTCCAAGGAATGGGTAGTGGTGGGAGATCCGTGCTAGACATCTTCCTATCACTGTGGCCAAATGTCTGACCAAAACAACTAAAAGGGGGAGAGGTCAGATCAGAATGATGGTTTCGTAGATTTCAGCCCACACTGCTTTAGGCCTGTGGTGAAGCAGATATATTATGCAGGAAGGAGATGACAGAGGGAAGCCTTTGTCTCCTGGAGCCAGAAAGCAGAGGGCATGTGAGAAAGGTACCAGTAGCATGATACAACCAAGTGAGTCACTTCTATCTCTACCTCACCCGTGAGGTTTTTGACACAATGTTATCACACTATCAGTCCACCAGACATCCACTAATGGCCAGAGCTTCCCAAAGTCCCACCCATGAACACTTGCTAAGAGAACCAATAATTCATGCCTTTGGGGAGCATTATATGTGCAGGCTATAATAGGGTCATGATGAGTTCTCAGAGAGCAAAGACCCTTGCCTCTCTCTGAGGAGCTTCAAATGAGAAACAGAATGTCTCTGCCTCCCTTCTTTCTTTCAAGAAGAGGCACATGACTCCTGGAGCAAACACAGAGGTCCATCACTCACAGCAGACATCAAATGCTTTGCACTCTCAATGGATTTAAGGTTTTCATAAGGCCTGAAAGGCAGGGCTTCTTATCTTCCATTGCACACAGAACAAAACTGGGGCTCAGGAGGACTGGATGATCTATCCTTAGTTGCAGAGTTAGAAAATGGTGGAATTGGACTCAAATGCCAGTCTTGACCTCCAGCCATCTTGATAGCCAGCTTTCTATCAGGAACCTGGAAATTGGGTACCTCATCCAATTTAGACATCAGGAAATCAGCATTGATCAAAGGGGCAGCAAACACACACCACTCTGTTACTGTCTGAGAAGGGACCAGGAAAAAGCGACGATGCCTGAGATCTTGCAAGTCTCAGTCCCATGGGAATTACACTTGCCCCCTCTCCCCTCACTGATCTCCTCTCATCTGTCATGCTTCACTTTCTCTCCCTTTTTTTCTTTCTTTTTCTAGTCTTTCACATCTATCACTTAGAAATATTTAGAAGTCCTGTCTGCTAGGTACCACTTTCAGTGCACGATGCTTACCACCTTGCAGGTATGAGGAACAGCTTTAAAATTTCCCCAAGTAGCAGGACAGAGCATTCAGACACCCAGAGAGATGAAAGGGAGAGTCTAATACAGCTCTGAACATCTGGGAAGATGTGTGCATATGTGCATGTGGAAATAAACATATCTTCCTAATACTCTCTATCTTTTTTATTTCTTTTAAAGACAGGATCTCTCATTAAACCTGAAGCTCGTGGATTCAGCTACACTGGCCATCCAACAAGCCCCTGGGATCTTCTTCATATTCCTCTCTTCTGAGGACTGGGATTCCATGTGTGTGCTGCTGCACCTGGAATTTTTAACATGGGTTCTGGGCATTGAAGTCAGGTCCTCATGTTTGCACGAGAAGCACTTTACGTACCTATATGGTAACTCTTAACTATATTGTATCTCAGTTTGTCTTCTGTAGATTGGAGATGATCGTGACAATGGTCCCCATCTCATTTATCAGACTCCAAAAGGAAATCATTGAACATAACAAAGTCCCTGATAGATTTCCCAGCAAAATATTCCTATTCAGTGAGCTAGAACCACTATGACTAATATAATTGCCCTTATAATTAAGGTGCAGGGCTTGCCGTGGGAAACTATGAAGTTGTAGAACCTAACATCATAATAGACTATGCTGTATAATAGACATATCTGGAAAAAGTAAGATGGAATCTCAAGTGAGGAACTGCCTCAACCAGGTTGACCTATAGGCAAATCTGTGGAACATTTTTTTGAGACAATATCTCATTGTATGGCCCTGTTTGGCCTTAAACCCACAGAGATCTGCCTGCTTCTGCCTCCTAAGTGCTGTACTTAAAGGTATAGACCATCACACTTAGCATGGGGGATTTTCTTGATTAATGATTTGTGTGGGAGGGCCCAGTTCTCTGGAGACAGTGCCACTCATAAACAGGTCGTTCTGAGTTGTATAAGACGGAGAGTTGAGAAAGCTGCGGGGAGTAAGCCAGTTAGCAATAGGTAGGCTTCTGCTTTAGTTTCTACCACCAGGTTCCCTCCTTGATTTCTCTCAATGGACTGTGATCCATGTAAATCAAATCCCCTTCCTCCTCAAGTTGCTTTTGGTTATGGTTTTGGTTTGGTTTATCATAGCAATAGAAATTAAACTAAGTCACAGTTCTTAGATAAGAAGCATTTATGGACCCTTCTGGCATAAAATGAGCTAGAGTTTTATTAATTTATTTATTTTTTGTAGGCTTAAATTTTTTTTTCCCAGAACCTACTTTATTCAGGGTTCTTAAACAGTTCAACCTTCCTTCAAACCAACAGGCCATAGGTAGGGGAAATAAGGTTAATATTTCCTTGGAATGATTCCAATCTTCCTTGTCAGGATACCAGCAGTCTAGCAGTGTGGCTCACTAGCAAACACCAAACACAAAGCAGTCGCAGTGACATGACTCAGCAGAAACAGCAAGGCTCTACCCAATTGACATGTGTCAGTGGAATACCACAAGAAGTTCTTTGGTGCATGTTCCATGGTTCAAGTTCTATGAAGCAAATACCACCAGGACCAGCAAAGGGTTGCACAGCATAGCACTGCAAGAGCATCCTCCCACTGTCTGTGGGCTTCCATATGTTCTCTTTCTAAACATCATGCATCCTTTCATGTGTCTGTTTTCAGCAAAAGATCACATGCCCGCTCACAAAACTGCTGCCAGGAAAACATCACATGGCATAACTGAGTTGGTAAAGAAACCAGAAATTCCTGGGGGGAGTTGAAAGTTCAGCCTAGTATAGGATATCCAAGTCAGCTGAATAAGGTAGTAGAGCAGACTCTTTTACCAGAGTGGGCCACTGTGGGCCAGGACTGAAAACGGGCTTTGAAAAGATAGGCAGAAAGCAGCAATCTTCTCCACAGAGGCCAGAACAGTGGCTGCATTTAGGGCCCTTTATGGGGGAAGAAGGCCTTTCAGGCTATGCTGCTTCAATGCCCAACGTTAGCATTCCTATGTGATCACTCCTGTAAGCAGTTTGCTTTCACAGGGCATGGGCACATCTTACCTAGGAGGGACTAAGTCCTCAAGAACAAATTTCAGGATGACAGGGGTCCTACTGGCCCAGCCTTCCACTCTGGCACAGTGATTCTACTAACACTTGGTGGCACTAAAGAACTTGATCTTGATGGGGGGGGTTGCTTAATTGTCTGAAGTGTGTCTGATATATTGAGCCTGCATGCTTTCACCCAAATTTTCAAAGGAAGTCATAAGCTGTTCCTTCATTAACTAATTAATTGATTGATTGATTCAATCAGTCAGTCAGAAATATCTACGAAGACTTTGAATGTAATAGGCCTTACATATAGCACAATTATAAGTATTCTTGCTACCAAGGAGTTCCTCATCTGGCGAGGGAGACACACATGCCATGACTGAGCATGGGTAGCAGCACAAAGCTTCAGACTGTGTTTGGGCAGGGCTTGGTGCAGTGTGGACTTAATATTTCTGGATCTACAGTTCTTAGCTCTGCTTTGCTGAGATTGGATTCATTCTTGGTGAGAGACAGGGCCTCCTGGTGGTATAGGTTCATTTGAAACAAGCTAGAACAGCTGACTTGCTCTGCTTGCTCCCACAAAAGTAGGAGTTTGAAGTTTGGTGTTTGAAGGTTGGTTCCTTAAAATCATGCGGTCTCTAAAAAGAGACAAAAAAAGCCACATGAGACAAAAGCCACATGGAAAGCTTTTACTATAAACACTTTATCTATCTATCTATCTATCTATCTATCTATCTATCTATCTATCTATCTATACTATATTATTATATAATACTAATATATACTAATATATAATAGTAATATATAATAATATAATAATATATATGTGCTTAAATGGAATTACCCTATATGGAGTAGGGGCAGTGCCTCTCTCAGATACCATCGGTTATCAAATAAAGAACCCATTACTAACAATGGGTTGCCTCTTTTTATGTTGCTGGTCAGTGAGATTTCCCCCAACATTCCAGGCTGTTTTCCTGACTCTTGGTTACCCCCCTAGAGAAGGGGAGTTAAATTTCTTCAGGGATGCAGCTCCTGAGAGGCTTCCCCTGCTCTAGGAAACTATCTACGCTCAAGAGCTTACAGGTAATACTGAAGGGACTCTGAGTTTAGAAAAAGAGAACCTGAGGGTGGGAGAGAAAATTGTCCAGGAGTATGGTAGAGTAACTGAAGGGGAAGAGATTAGGAGTAGATTTAACCAAAACACACCACACACACACTCACACACACACACACACACACACACACACACACACACACGTAAGATTCTTAAACAAAAAAATTAAGAAAAACTACAGCTCTTTTCTCTATGTTTTACATAAAGATTATGAAGTAATTTATTTGAAATTTTAGAGTGTCTTGTGTAGGCTTGAATGATCTCCAACTCAATCTGTCGATGAGGATCGTCTTGAACTCCTGAATCCATCCCTCAAATACTGGGATTATAGGCGTGAACCATCATGCTTGATTGAAAGTTCTTTTCAAGAGTTTACATATGTGAGAAATTGTGACATCACATAGTGACAATTTTTCTAAGCATGGAATATTTCACTCAATATTATTACCCATGCTGCCTAAGGTAGCAGAAGTTTATACACATGCATACAGGTGCCCCCCCCCGGGACACGCGCACATACAAACTCTCTCTCTCTCTCTCTCTCTCTCTCTCACGCACGCACGCACACACACACACACACACATTGCTTGTGTTTAACATTTAGGTGGAGTCCTTAGGTTGAATTGCTTTTTACACTGTGCTGCAATAAACATATGGTGAGGAATCTCAAATTGCTGACATCATAGAAGTCTAGAGTGGGTTTGTGTCCATCAGAGACTGAAGAATGGAGGGAAGACACTGGTGAGAACAAAGTCATTGCTCGACAGGATTGTCCTTCTGTACTGCACAGAGGAGTGATTATAGCTAACAATGAGAGATCCATATATTAAAAAGAGCCAGAAAATAAGGGTTTGAAGGTTGTTATCACAACAGATGATAAATGCTGGAGCTTAAGGGATAGCCTGAGCATGCTGAGTCTATCACCATACAATGAACTTGCATGTGGAAATGTCATGCTGTGCTAAATAAATATGCAATAATTGTATAATATCTGACTAAAAATGTTTTAATGTGAGCGCATCTATGGCATCACACAGACTCAAGCATCTCTTCTTCAATGAAGCTTGTCCTTGATGTCTGTTTGTCTAATTTGTTCTTAGAAATGTACAAGATACTTTCTTTGAGCAACAAATCTCTTTCTTATTAATGAAAAGGAGAAAATCTTGTAAATGTAAGAGGGACTTTCCAAATTTTCATAAATCCAAATATATAATATCTTCTCCCAGGTTCTGCTTCTGTACAAAAGTACCGGTGAAGAGTCCAGTAACTTCTTGGATGTCAAGGGCATAGTCTGATCTTTTTGACATGCCTTGAGGAACATCATTAAGTGGTTAAGGTGAGGCTCTAGGATGCTTAAAGAAGCAAATCATCCACTAGACACTAACTCACAGTGGTCACACCACCATCTGAGGCAAGTGCCTTCTCTCTTCTGTCTTCTGTGTCCTGATCTCCTGTGGGATATGCACATCTAAGAAACAAACTTCAAGCGCTCAATGATGTATTCAAAAGCATTGTCAGGGGGAAAAGCCTTGAAACAAGGAGACAGAAACACTGAGTTTAGGTCAACTGAGGACTAGTCAATGCTGTTTGACTACCTGGCTCCAGAAGATGAACAAATACCCAAACTTCTTGATTAAAAAATAGGATTTCTGTTAAGAGCCAGCCTGAGAACCTAACAATTGACTTATGTATTTGATAGGATTAAATGCCAGTTGATCTGTCTTTTATTCTCTTTGAACAGCTATGAATAAAGCTTTTCCTCATCCTAAAATAAATGTTTCAGAATGAGGGGGTGTGATATTTCCGGAGCAACCAGGGTAGTGCCCTCTTAACTAGATACTATTTTCATATTTTCTTCTCTGTTTGATTATAGGGTCATTTTTCAGGATTGTCAATCTCTGTAGTCTTGGTACCACCTCTCACTTCTTTTCCCACATTTACCAGTATACTAGTCTCCACCTGGGCTATGGGCCTGTGTCTTGTCTTATCTAGCATTATCAACTTTCCTAAGTCTGCAGAGTAAGTCACATACATTAATGTTAACAGAGACATGGTCTCAAGCTATCTACCTATAGTCTTCTATGCTGTTTTGTAGCACTAACACAATTACCACAAATTGGTTATGATTTGGGGAGAGCAAAAGTCTCTTTTGCACTTCCTCTGATGCCGTGCTCCTAGTGCTAAAATGTACCAGCCTGGCTCTTCATGCACCAGTCTAAGGACACAGACTCCAGGAGTAGAGGATTGGTCCACATGTTACATTTACTAGCCGTGATTCAGTCAGCACTGACAACTATGTCTGGCATATGGGGAATATTCAACAAACATTTGTCAAGTGAATCTGTAAAGATAATTTTCATGATATACTTGAACTTGTTCTTTTCGGAAGATAAGGAGCCTGTTGCATCTTGTTTCTCCTCCAACTTAGGTTTTCCAAAAGGTGAACAAAAGTAGAAACTTCCATGTTTGTGGACAAGGGTTTCCAAGTGTGTGCAAATATATTCATTTGCCCCATCTGTGTACATATGAACCACAATGTATGACTACAGAACAAGAATACATGACTTGTTCATATCTCCTTGCTTTCCTATAGTAGTTGTAAATGTGCATGTGTCTTTAAACTCGAAGCTGTACATGATTTCATGAGTATGAATATGCAGATTATCTCAAATCATATCTGTTCACAAATGAGTACATACATTTCTATGCATTTGTATATGTCTATGCATATATTAATTCTCTTCTGTAGATGTCTACTATGATAAGATTGGGAATATTCTCATCTTTATGTTGCCAAATGCAATTCATGTCAAATATGGTGAAACTATCAGAAACTAACCATAGATTTCTTACATAAACTCTTATTTTTAATTCTAGACTCAATAAGAACACAAGGAATTCTGAGAATTTTTGTGGGTTGTAGAAGAGATTCCTGAGTTTTAATTTCCTGGAACAGATCAGTGAATACTCTGGCATCACTCTAGAGCAAGAGGGCCATGAATATTGAATGTACATCTGAAATAACGTGTAGCTGATAAAACCCAAACACTGAGTCTGGTTCTAGCATCAAACTGCTTGCCTTTCAGTCCTGTCCTTCAGAGAAGTGTTCCAAGCTTGCACAGCTGTGGAATAAACATAATGGTAGTGCCTACTTCATAGCACATGGAGACCTTAAAAAGATTCTATATCACCAGAGAAGTTTCTCTGTACAGTGGGTGGCAGTAAACATAGAAGCTCACAACTGATCAAAGTACAGAGAATAAGTATCAATGAGGTGCTTAGCCTAACTGGGATATTTACATCACCCCCACCAAAGCCCAGGGACTGTCAAAGAAGACAGTGGAGAAAAATATAAGATCCAGAGGGTAGGGAGGACTTTAGAGAAGCAATCTCTTCTGGACATCACAGAATGTATGTACTTCTGAAAGTACAACATCTATGGTTGCCTATGCAATGCCTACATGAGATTCAGCCATTCAACATTTTATAAATGGGGAAGGAGGAATTGTAAGCCCTCATCTTTAACTGATGGTAATTGATGGCTGTTGGAGGGTGGACAGTTTTCTTTAAGAGACTGGTAGGTAGATTTTGCTCCAATGGGTGGCCCCACATTCATTTATATTCACAGCACAAACTAGACTCAATGAGTTACAAAGAAAAAAAAAGAGGACATAAAGTTGAAAAGAGTAGGGATGTGGAATGCAGCTGGATGGGGCAATAGGGAGGTAGGTTTGAGACGAATATCATTAATCCATTGTATGAAATTCTCAGATAATTACTTAAAATAGAGTTTAAATTTTTATATAAAAATTCATAATACATGTAAAGAAATCATTCTCTCCTACAAGGAGCTCATTAAAACAGAAAGTAAACAACTTCATACAGATTCAGGAAGTCCCTGAAACTGACCAGATTCACTAGGTCGATCCTTCCCCAATATTATATGTGTAGTAAGGCTGCTGAGAGTCATTCTCAGACAAGTTCAGCTTTCTACAAGAAGCAGAGACAAACCAAGTTGCCTAGACATCTCTCATAAGAGATGTGCTGTTTAGAATATGCTCAGACCAACTAATTTGCAAAAGACACTCTCCAAATTGTTGAACCGCCTGAAGACTATAGTATGCTCTGGTTTTCCAGCTTTTGTGAGCTATATTGCTCATGCTTGAGTAGGCTTTGGTAATAGAGTTGTCTTTTAGTCATTTCTACTCCTCTAAAATGCCCCTCACTCACACTCAGGTAAGTTGTCCTAATGAAACTCATAGGTTCTCCAAGTTGAACTTTGGTGCTATACAGACTTTGATCTGTCATCAGTGCCCTATCTGGGGTTAAGTAGATATTTGTTCTTGTCTCCCTAGGAAAAGGAGCACACAACAGCATCAAAAACTATTGGATTAAAAAGGGGGTCATATAACACCAACAGAGAAGGTTAATGCTGTCAATTTGATGAGATTAAGAAGCCTTTACAAGGTTAGTGGGGAGTGGGGCACATCACTGTGTGTCTATTATAACTTGTTGAGAAACAATTAGATCATAAGGATGCTGATCTAACCAATGCATTTGTCCTTTGATGGATTCATACAAGTAAGGCATTATTTGAGGGTAGTGGAAAGTAGGATATGGGCCTAACTGGGGGAAGTTGATTACCAGGGTTGGGTGCTAGGAACTAAATCTTACCCTTGACCCTTCCTATATCCCTTTCTTTCTAATTTCTGTTTGCCCAGAACAGCCCCTGCCATATGATGCTTTGCCCAGCACCTACTTACCAAAGGATGGATCCTCTGACTCTGCCAATGTAGATTGTCCTTTACCAAGTGTGAGAAAGTCCTTTTGGAGTTGTTGGTCAAGGTAGTTCTAGAGGAACTTAAAGCAATATAGGCTATTGCAGTTACCCTTAGATACCTCCCAAATGTTGAAAGTAAGTCCCTATTGCTGAAGACACTATGTACTTTGGATACACAACTGATTTGAAACCCTTCCCTAAAGACTATTATCATAGTACCAGAGGTGCCACTCAAGCTTCCAATGGAGGAAAAAAAACAGTTTTCCTAACTAGATGTAATACCTATGAACCAGAACAATGGCTAACATAGTAGGATACCCTAAGTGTGCAATAGTGGAACTCATATTACAGCTCTCTAATTGGACTCAAGACCCACTTAACAGTATAGAAATTGTACCTTGTACTGGAGACCTTACCAACTATCTGGGACTAGTGAAGTCATTGATTTCAGAGGGAGAGCTTAGTACTGTCACTATAGTAAATCACATTAATTTCTTACCAAATTAGACATATTTATCCCTATACTCACATTAAAGTATAGCTCTCAATCTTCATCAAAGACACTTCTTTCAGCAGACAGAGATTATTCCAGAAATCAACGACTTGTATAAATGAAGAGAATATGTGGTGGTGCCCTACCTAGCTGAAGGGAGGTATCTACAACATGATCCCTACACCTACTGCTCAGGGAACATCACAGAAGAGGCGGCAGAAAGATGGTGAAAACCAAAATAAGAGCTGAAAGTAACTAAGGGTATTGGAGAGGAGGCAAGGCCAGTACATGGGATTGATTGGAGGGAGGAAAAAGGCAGCGAAAACAATGTAAATATATTTAATTTTTAAACCGTAAAAATAAATAATAAATACAAGATAATGCTGAAAAAACCCACTTTTCCCTTAAGCTGTCTCTGCTGAGTGTTTTACAACAGTAGTGAGGGGGAAAAACTTAACCACTATTTCTATTTTACATATTTAGAAGGAAATAAATCTCATAGAGTGCTGTGAATAGAGTTGGGCATTATGTGGATTTATGCCTGAATTCTCTTTCCTAAGGAATATGGTGCCCTCTGTCACAGTGTATCTAACTTCGGTTATCTCCCATTCTTGAACGTTTCTGTTGCTTCCCAGGCCTGAGCACTCAGAGCAAAGTTTCTTTTTACTATTTTTCAGAAGAATAAATCGAGGAAGGCTTAACTTGCTGAACAGGTTGGTCATGGTCAAAGGGTGGATTCTTGACTGAGCCGTTCCCATCCCACTGCAGTGACTGGTGCTACGCCCAGGCTGAGCACTGAGCTTACCACTTACCATACTGTATTGTGACTGTTTCACTGGAGATGGAGTATTCATGGGCATGCAAAGACTGGCAAACAACTTCTGTAAACCATTGTCAGCTCTGCTTGTTTCCGTGTTTTCCAGAGAACACTTTCCTGGGTCTAGAAAGGGAGCAATCTTGGAGAAATAAAGGCATCCTTCTAACTGTGTCAAGAACATTTCCTCAGGGAGGTCTGAGGGTCAGAGATGAGACAGTAAATGTTATCTGGCCAAAGGAACGTCAGTCTCAATTTTGACTTTGAGCCGTTTCTACCCATATGACTACAGATAAGCTCATCAATTCTCCGAGTGCACTTTCCTCATTTGTGAATTTCCCCCTTTCTCTTTCCTACTCTCTTCTCACATACTCTATTGTTGTGAAGCATGAAGGAAGTAATTGATGTAAGTACCGGACCCAAGTGCTCAAGGAAGTGATTAGCACTGGATTCTAGATATTAGTTAGGGAATCTCTAAGGAAGTTTTAAATAATTTTTCATCTTTCTGGCCTGGAGAAAGTGCAGCCCTGGGAGCTAAAAATCCTCCATGTCAGAAATCTAAGCTGTTTCTGGTACTCTCTGAGGTACAAGAAAAGGGAAAGTCTAAAAATTGCTTCTACAAATGGGAAGGCTTAGGAAAGGCAGTTCATGCCAGTGGATGTCTGACATGCTCACTCCTCCTTCATTTCCTTCCACTGATGCCTAGGCACGCAGAGTTTTCATCCTAGAGTGGACAGTGTAGGTTGAAGCAGCTTGAGGTCACACCATCAAGGCTGGCACTCTGACACCTGAGCTTCTGTTCCATGCTGGATTCTTCTTGGAGCTCTTTACATTTTCATCTGGAGTTGCCAAATATCCTGGTGTCCAATCACTGCCAGGAGAAATTTCACTGCTGGTGCCTCTCTTTCTCTCTCTCTCTCTCTCTCTCTCTCTCTCTCTCTCTCTCTCTCTCTCTCTCTCTCTCTCTCTCTTTCTTTCTCCCTCACATTTCTGCATCATTCATATATATTCTTTGGCATAAGCTTAATTGTTTTGTCCAAGTGCCAATAAAAGTTTCTTGTGCTTTCCTGAGGGCATCACTGCAGGGGATGGTTCTGATGCTAAGGTCCTGTTCCTCAGTTGGTTCTTGACCTAGCAATAAAGATGTTAGTGGCCTGTGAGATGTGTGGAATAGGCAGGACTTTCAGGTCCCCATAGGTAAAAGGGAGAAATTTTGCCTTAAGAGGGAGAAAAGGTGACCAGCCATGTGAGATCTTGAGTGGAAAGGACATAGGCCAATCCCCAGGTGGGAGATTAAAAATGCAACTAAAACTGAGGGTGGTTTTGGGTTGCTGAACAAGGAGAAGTTAACTGAGCAGCTAAAGTTGAGAGCAGATTTAGAGTGCTGAGCTAAGAGTATTGGGAAGGGCGTGCTAGGCATGGGGAAATTAGAAGCTCCCAGCAATTGAGTCATAGGCAGGTTGAAAATTAAGTGTGTATGTGTATGTGTGCGTGCATGTGCATGTGTGTTATCTGCAGATGTGAAGGAACCTGGGCAGGGCTAATAGTAAGGTCTGCCTGGAGTTTAAAGTGGAGTAGCAAGACCTACACACTACTCACCACTATGCTCTCTTTCATCCTCTTTTTCTTCCCCTGGCTCTCTTGTCTCGTTTTCCCCTTCTTCTTCCTTCCTTCTTTCTGCAGACATACACTGTCTAGTCATGTGTCATATGAAGAATGTGGCTTCATATTTAAGGGGCATCTCCCATCCTTCATATACTGATGGCTTCACTAAAGACAGACTCAAGTAAAAATATATTTGTCATTTCTTGCTACACAAAATTGTCTAATACTCAGCTTTATAATAATTCATTGACCTGTGAATAATATGTATTGACTTACGACAAAGACTGTTCTCCAACTGAGCTCTGTGAAAACACTCTAGGTTTGGAAGTACAAGTTATATATACTGTTTTTCTTTTCTTGTCCCTACAGTTAATATTACATCCAAGTCCATTGCCAAAATTAGGGTAGTAAAGATTTATCTTGATATTTTTCTGTGAGTTTATAGTTCTAACTGTTCTACTAGACAGCCAGACAGGAATAAGAAGTTCTTGTGTGCTATCTCACAAAAAATGACTATATATAATAACTACATGCTGTATCTTCAACAAGGCAGAAAAGAAGCATTTGAATGTTTTCATCATTAAAAAAAAACTATTTGTGTTCGGGGTAATGGATATATTTAACCTGATTTTAAAATTACATAATGTGTATATGTGTGAAAATGTGACGTGATACCCTTTAATGGTATAATTTCATATATTCTTTAAAAATAAATTATTAAAGGTGGTGATTTTTTTATTAGATATTTTCTTTATTTACATTTCAAATGCTATCCTGAAAGTTCTCTAAGAGAATTGGAAGATTGCTCAAATTCTATTGAAGCATCAGTTGTAGTTTTAACACAAAAGAGGCCACTTCTTATTTTCATTTCCTATCTCTGTAACTGGAGTCTCCCACTCAGGAAATGTCCCATAAATTCTCTTACCCAGAGTTGGGTGTCCCACTGTGTGGCTTCTTACTGGCTTCCAGAGCCTCAGTTCCCTAGTAAATCCTTCTGATGTTCACTCGGCTTCTTCCCCGGGTGAAGCAGGACTCGCACCAAGCTGAGTGACAGGCTGGTCTCCACATCCAGGAAAGCTTCATCCGGGACTTTCAAATCCTCCCACTCACTTTAAAACTGTTAAGTGTCTGCTTTGTGTCAACCCTTGTCCTATAAGTTGGATAGAGCTGGAATTCTGATGCACAACAGAAGACTAAATATAGATAAAGTTGAAAAAATAGCTATAAGCAAACACCAGTCTGTAGGTACATGCTTTATTTTGGACGTCAGAAGTGATCTGTAGGCCACGTGAGATGGGGTGGCTGACGAAAGCTCACATAGAGAAGTGATAAAGAGATAGATTTGGATAACCAGAAGGCCTCAGTGGTGGAAAGGTCAGTAGAGATTGATGCGGTGGTAGGAATATATGTCACAAAGGGCCCACCATGGGAATGAAGTCCCATGGAAATCCCTCCCTGACCTTGTTTTTGCCTCTGTGAATCTTGCACTCTAGTGCATGCAATAGACAAGAAGCAGATGAATAGTAAGCAAGGCTCCAAGAGCTGCAAGACAGGTTATGAAGTAAATAGATGGAGGGACGTGAGGAATGGAGGAAGTGCCTTTACACACAGTCACTTGTAAATCCACTCAAGAAAGTAAGGTTTGAGCTGTAGTCTGTGTTGTATTTGAATGTAACATGGTCCCCTCAGACTCATGTGAACACTTGGTTCCCAGCTGGTGCTGCTATTTGGGAAGGTTTCAGAGCCTGGAGGAGGAGGAGCCTTGCTGGAGGAAGTGGCTCACTGCAGCTTGACTTGTCTGAAGCTTTATAGCTTAGCTCCACTTCCTGTTCACTCTCTGCTTCCTGGCTGTGGATTCAATGTCGCCAGCTTGTCTCCTGCCACCATGCCTTCCTTCCTTGCTGCCATATCTTCCTTGCTGTGGCAGGCTGATCCCCTCAACTCTAAGCCTAAATACATCGTCTTTCCCTTAAATTGTTTTGGTCAGACATTTTGTCTAATTAAGCAGGGAAGTAACCAATACAACCTAGTGCTCTGGGCAGCACACACAGAGTATTAGACCACATTCCAAGTGCTTTTGTCTGAAGGTGATACACATAGCCGTGGATCATGTCTCAGGCTAGTAGCAGCTCCCAGAGAAAGAATATAAAGGAGGCCAGAGAACAAAGAATACTTCTAATATGGCGATCAAGTGCTGTGTGCTCCCAGCGTCCTGTGAGGAAGGAGCACCATTGCTCTTGATGTATGAGGATGCTGGACCCCAGCAACTTCTGATGAGTCTGTTTCTACAGCCAGCAGTCAGCTCAGGAGGAGATGAGAGCTGCTTCATTGGATGCCTAGCTTCCAACCCTAGAGGCTTGCAGATTTGATTCAATCAGCAAGAGTTCCTGAGAGTTCTGACTGTATTCTTGCTGGCACTATCTTTCTTGGATTCTTGGCTCCAGCTGGCTTCCAGTTCCTTCCTTTTATTTCCTGCAGACTCTGGGGCTTATGATTGATCTCTTTCCCTAACAATGCCTCCTCACCAAGTTTACCCTTTGTAGGTAGTTTGAATCCACTAACTTCTTCATAGCACAGACTATGGTCCTGGCCACATAGCTTCTCCTCCCTTGAGCTCTTCCCAATCTGATGTCAAAGAGTCTGTTTCCAAGCAACCCACTGTTTGGCTGTGTTCCCCCAAATCACCCTCTGGCTCTTTAAAACAGTTGTATTTTATTTATTTTTCAATTTTTTTCTTTTTCCTTTCTTTTCTTTTTTCCTTCTTTTTCCTTTTTTTCTGAAGGTTGTTTGGGTTATACCATCATGGGGGGGGGCTCAAAATGGGAGACTTTGGCAATGTTTCCAGAATCTTACAAACTTCCCATTTTTCATGAGTGGGACTTCCCTCCTCCCCCCATCCCCCGACAGCCACAGAAGTCCTGTTGGAATTAAACTTACTTTATAATTGCTGTGCACCTTAACAAGCCCTCCAAGGCTATTTGAAGCTATGCCTCTATACAACAGCCAGAGTTCTCTTGACTCAGCTGGGGGCAGTTCTATTTTCTGTGCTTTAATGGAAGAAGAATTATTATTAGAAACATTTGGGTTTAAATTCGCATGTAAATTATGCTCTTTAAAAGTTACACTAAGCAGGTGGTCTTTCCACAACTCTGAAATCCTTCTCTATAGAAAGGCAATATCACTTGCCTTGGAAGATTGCTGAAAACCTTAGATTATTGAACAAATGTGGGTTGTGAAGAAGTCTGGGGCACCCCACAATCCTAATCCATGAGTGGCTCCCTTTGGGGATCATTGTCATCCCTTATCTCCCTAGCTTGGACTAGAAGAATCTGATGACTTTAGACGACTAACCAGAAGCACCTAGAATCAGTTTGACTAGCACAGACTGAGAATGAAGACTTCTAGACTACAGGCAAAATTCTCACTCTTGGATCTTATTTGCAGGTGGCCATACCTAAAGCCCACCCTCCATCAGCAGTTCTTCCATCCACTAAGGTTACTGTATAACTGACACCCTGTGGAACTGTCCCTACAAGGTCGCATGTGGTAGAGGCTTGGTGTCCTGCTGGTGACACTATTGGCAGCTGGGGGACTTATTAAGAAGTAGGGCCAAGGAAGGAATAGAGTCACTGGAGATGTGACCTTCACCCCACTCTGGTTCCTACTGTCTGTCACGAGGTCATTGGCTCTGGTTCACCACATGCTTCCTACCAGGATGTTCTGCCTCATATACACAAGCCCCAAAACAATGGACCCAGCTCACCACAGATTGATGTTCCTGGAACCAGGAGACAAACCAAATCTTTTCCATTTTAAGGTGTTGGTTTCAGGTGTTTGTTATAACAGACAACAAATTAATACACCGTACTTAGCCCAGGCTGGCATTAACATGCTGCTCATGTATTTTTCATCAGTCACAGCACCCAGGGTATGAAGTGCACAAGAGCTGGGGCTAGACTTCAGCCTCACTGCATTCCTGGCAAACACAGCATGGTAGTACATATGTTTTTCATACTGAGGTGAGAGTGGGAGCCATGGACACCTGTATTTTCTTCAGCTCTGACTTGTAAAATATTCTGCTCATTGAACCAAGTCTGAAACATAGACAGCCTTGCTTTCTTCACATTTCCAGTGAGTCTGTGACCCTGTCTTAATCTGCAGCTGGGTATCCAGACACTACCCAGGCCTTGCCATGCTCTTTCCTTAGGACCCTGGTTACTGAGTCCTGAGCCTTCACACTGGAATCTTACAGCAGCTTGGGTGACTAAGTGCTTCTCCTGGTCCAAATGTCCTCCAAAGATCTCTCTGCTCTATCGTAGCTGCATCTCAACCATAGTCAAAGGTCGTACTAGTGTTTGCCTACCATATGTAATGGTTAACTGCCTTTATAGATTCAGCTTTAGAAGAAAGTTCAAGTCTTCTTCCTCTTCTGCCTCATTGTCCTCACCATTATTGTCATCACTGCCACCACTAATGCCACCAACATCTTAATACCATCATTAACACCATTAACCTCATCATCACCAGCACCAATATGATCACCACCATCATTAGTATCATCATCATAGCCATCACTACCACCATCATCACCATGATCAACAAATCAGCATCATTTATAAAACAGAGACTAAGAACTCATTTTCTTGTCCACATTTGAGTCTTAGTTTATCCACCACTGAACCTTTCTGACTATTTCTCATTGACTAAGTGGGAAATGGAATAATTTTGCAAGGTTTTGCTATAAATATCAAACAGAAAACACAAACTCAGCAATTACACTGTATATAATTGATTTCTAATCAGTATTGTTAATATTCATATCATTACCATACTATTTCATTTTATTATAAAAGACATAGTGCTGAGTTCTTACTTGAACTTGGTTAAACTTTTTCCATTCAATAACTCATTGAGATATAGGAAATGGTCACCGTGTGACAAACATTTCTCTAAACCACAGGGTGATGTTTTGTTGTCTCATAGCAGATACAAGGAACAGAGCTTCCTTCTCACTGAGTGTATCTCAAGAGAAGGAGGGGGATAGTTAACAACCCAGAACAACATTTATAAAAAATAATTACACCATTTTGTATATTAATGAAAATGGACATGAATATATATGGAGAAATATTCCAGCAATTGTTTGGAATATTTCCCATTCTTTCTCTCATCTTGCTAAACCATGAGTCACATACTCTCAGCAGTTTTTACAGGCAACCTGGTCAAACCGCTGTCTTGAATCCATCTCCACTAGTCAAACTGTGTTAGCTCGTTCTGTCTCTCAGGGTTTCCTCTTCGTTCCAGAAGTCCTCTGAGTGGCTTCAGAAGTAATAGCTGAGTATCTGTTGAGTGTCATGCTTTCCTCAGAGCATAAAAATATACAAGGCTAGATTATCTCCCTCACTGGGAACAGCATGTCTCCTCAGTGAAGGGCAATTTTCAGCTAAGTGCATCTTATTTAAGACTCTAAGAATGGCAGTTTAAGCAAATGCAGGGGGCGAGGAATGTATATAAAAACCATCCTTTGAGAGCCTGTGGCTAAACACATCAAGTGCTGAGGTACTGTTTCCAGATAATGATAGTACATCCACCGTTTTCCGCAGAGGCAGCATCCAGAGAGGGGCAGGGGCCCCGGGGTTTGATTTGCTCCCATTGATTTTCTTTATAGATCAGTTTGATACGAGATGTTATAAGGTTAATTTTGGATGATTAACTTCTCCATATCGGGATATTTGATTTAGTTCTCTTTCAGACACTTTCTCCCCATTGATTTTCAATATTGTACTTTCTGAGATGGAAGCAAATAGCTTCAGCAAGGACTTTAGAGCAGAGATTCTTCCTAGCTTCCCAGTGTCCCACCCAAGAAGTCTCCCTGGGCAGAGAGAGACAACATTTTATAGCGAGCTATGGAAAGCCTTGTCTTCTGCCTGTCTGAGAAGGTTGGCTGTGGGTACTGGAGCAGAGCTGGCTAGTGTAGAACAAGAACAAGAACTTTGCAGTCCGTGGAATCTGGGTTCGAACGCTGCCTTGCCATTTGGTGATGGTCCTTGGCGGGTCATGTGCCCGGTATGAGTTCAAGTTCCATACCAGTCAGTATAGGATTGCGTGCTCCTTTGGGCCCAGTACCCAGTGTCCCTTCGTCCGGTGCCTGAAACACTGCAGACCCACTCTGGACACTTTAAAAAGGAATAATTAAGATCAGTGACCAATTCTAGGAGGTTAGGAGATTATATGAGAGCAGAGATATTTGAATCCTTGTCTGTACCTTGGGATTCTGATGTCAAGTTGGCCCGACTTCTCATCTCCCATCAGATGCTTGCCTCACCTAACAGGTAATGCTAGGCACTGTCTTAGAGTGTTCCTGGTACTTTGATAATGCTCCTGTTCTTTATCCCACCTGCCTTTCTACCTTGCCAAGCTAGGATAAGCAGATTGGAATCTTCAACTATTCTTTCAACCTCCTAGACTTTGCACATCCTAAGTGTTGGAATGCATATTATCATTCCTATTAAACATCATGAGTGCAAGGAGGTAGATGACCTTGCCAGGTTGTGCCTGTGTATCAGGTGTTGTGGGTGGAGCTCCACACATGGGTTTTTATTCCATGCTGTGTCGTGCTCTGATGTCATGCTCATCACCTCTCAGCAGCGCATCTCTGGCCTGGATCCTCAAAGCTTTGAAAAGAGCCCAGGATCCATACTGGAACTCTCAAACACTCTTTCAGGAACCACTTTCTCCTTGCTCAGTTCTGCTAGGTACTTGATAATGTCTCTCCATGGTCTGAGTTTGACCTGTAGCTCAGAGTAAGGAAATTACTGTGATTAGTTTCTCTTTTTAATCCAAAACTACAGTTTGGGTGGCCTTGGTGGTCCTTTTCTGTGTCTTCCTTATATGACTTGCCTATACAAAACTACCACCTGCTTGATACTCACCTCCAACCCACATTAGGACTAGGAATTTTATGCTGATCCTGCTTTCTGCCTCCTTCCAAAGCTCTGCTTGGTGCCCTCTTCCTCACTTCTGTCTCTAGCAGGAGCCACAGCCTCTGGATCTTATGCTCAAAAGATGATTGGCAAGCAAGTGTTTTTCCTTATGTGAGCTCCTTTTTACACAGACCCTTTTCTCCAACTTGTGAGGTTGAGCAGACACAATTCTACGTTGACGGTGTGCCTGTAAAAGAACTACATGGTTTCTATGACAAATCTTGGGGTTCATTGTTCACTTTTAACTCACTGTTCCTGATTCAACTGCACAAACTTCTATATTTCCAGGTCAAACTGGAGTCAGCCTTCTCCATCCTGTGGTGTCATCTGCCATTCTTGTTCTCTGCCCATCCCCTCCCATCTTAAAGGATGTGGTCAGCGGTTGCTTTGTAACTCTTTCTGATTAAACCTGTGGAGTATTTCTAGTTCTCTGAAGGGATAGGCCAGAAGTGACAATGACAAAAGTAAAGACCGACTGTTTCTAACGACTCAGAGGCCTGTGCCCTTGCATTTTGCATTGGCCATTGGGTTGTTCCCAAGTGAGTCATTGAGACCTTATGGCAGACTAAACTTGGGACCCCACATACTCCCTCCTTTTCATCCATCAGTGCTTCTTTGTTGTATTAATTATTTAATATCAATCATTGGGTTCCCACTCCACCTTTTATCACTCAGTTACCAGGTAAAAGACATTCAGCCTCTATATTTATAATAAGCCTTTAATGTACTAGATCTGGGCAGATATCTACCCCCCTATGTTATGTCTACTTCCCTATCAAGAACACCAAGTTATAACTTGCCATGTTCCATCTGGACTGCTCTTAACTCCAATTGGCCAGCCCTCATGGCCATGTTTTCATGATTCACTTCCCCCATGGCATCTTCTCCTTTCTCCTCTTCCTCCTCTCCTCTACAGGTCTCTCCTCAAACCCCAAGCCCCGAAACCCAAACCATGTCTATCTCTCTTCTGCCCAACTATAGGCTGTAGGTATCTTTATTCACCAATTAGGGATAACTTGGGGGCAAGGTTATATAGCATTACTTGTGCATATACAGATTCTTTCATCCCTGGAGGCAACCAGGCCTTGGGAGCCGGTATTTAGGATTATAAGAGACCAAATCTTAACGCTTTTTGCTTATAAACAATGGTCAGACAACCACCTAATCCCCCATACTCAGCATATTTGTTACACAGCTAAAGTGTTTTTGAAGTTTGTGCAGCTTTCCCTTCATGACTTGACTTAGCAGAGTTGCAGAGGACCATGTAAGAGGAGGAAATTACAAAAACACATAGCAAATAGTCAATAGTCAGATCTCAATTCACACAGGGTTTTCATTCCTTTACTACAAATGCTTAGGCAAGTTAACTTACTATTTAGATGTGTAGTTGGTGGTAGTAGTGGTAGCAACAGAGATAGTGATGGTGATTGGAAATGGTGGTGGTAAGAGGGATAGTGCTGTGGTAGTGGTCATGAAATAAAGATGGTTGTAGGATGGTGGTAGTGATGACATGATAATGATGGGGGAATGGTAACTATGATAGTAACTAACAACAATGATGATGATGATAGTGCTAGCAATAGTAATGGTGGTAGTAATGATGACAGTCGTGATAGTATTGATTAGAATGATAATTATTTTGCTGGTAGAAATGGCTGCTGTGGCTATGGTGGTAGTAACAGGGATGGCAGGTCACAGCGATGAGGCTGATAGTGGTGGTGATAGTGGCATTGGTAATGGTGATAGAATGGTAATAGTGTTGGTAGCTTTGGTGGTAGTGACAGTAATGACACTAGTGGTAGTGGTAGTGATGGTGGTGACATCGATGAGCCTGATAGTGTGATAGTGACATCAGCAGTGAGGATGAGGTAATGGTGGTGATGATAATGATACTGATGTTGGAGTGATGCTGGCATTGCTAATGATGATGTTAGTGGTGACAATGGGGATGATGGTAATAGCTACAAATCATGGTGGGTGATAGTTGAATTGGTGATGGTGATGGTATTGGTGGTTAATGGTGGCGGTAGTAGTGGTAATGGTGGCTGGTGGTGGATGATAATGGTGGTGGTGATGCTAGTGGCAGTAACAATGGTGATGTGTTATTGGTGATCGTGGTAATAGTGTTATTGGTGAGCATTCTAGTAGTGGAACTAAAGGTAGTGGTAGTGATCACAGAAGGAATCACAGGGGCCTCTAGATTTGCATCTCTATAAGTCAGGAGCATAACAAGGGTGCCTTGTGAGAATTCTCAGGAAAAAAATTATTCCTGGAAAATTAAGACCTCGAAAACTAAAGAAAGGCAAGAAAAAAAGTTGACACATAGAGATATCAAAAGTCTGAAGTGCCATCCCTAGGCTTCTGAAGCAAGCTAGGTTGAACTGGAAACTTAAGGGTTCTTTGAAAAGTCATTTGGATGGCGTTTTGCTGAGGCAAACATGTGGAGGAACATTTCATTAAAGTGGACCCAGGTGTGAAAGGCTAAGGAAGACTTGTGAAGGAAGGTTTCGCTGAAGCAGACACAGGAGAGAGGATGTTCTGCTAAAGCAAGCATGTGAAGGAAACATGATAAAAGATTCTTTGCTAAGGACATGCATTTATTGGTCTGCCTTACATTGCATAGTTGAGATGCATTTGTCCAGACTCCTTAGAGAGAAATGCACCAAAAACAGTTGTAGGCATGATTGGATGCATGTGCTGAGGTTAAGACACATGATGAGGCAAGACCCGTGGAGGACAATTGATGTTTGGAGGGTATAAAGAGGACTCCACAGAGTGATGGAGACAGAGGTTGGCTTCCTGGCACAGCTAGCTGTACAAGGTTTGTGGATCTTGCATCTTTGTTCATCTTTGCTGTGCTGAAAGGAACAACCAAGAACTTCTCCTGGCCTCCCTCTGAGTCCCTCTTGCTGACTCAAGCCAAGGCTGAGGCCTGCCTGTCTCTGCTAGGTCATGTGACTGCTGTTGCTAACCCCACTCTACCAAACTGGACTGCTGCTATATTCATGAGATATTTATGGTTGGATCAAGCTGCTGCTGCCTGCTAACCCGTGAACTGAACTGCCTATTTCCAGATAACACAGACAAGAGTTGCTCCAAAGAACCTTTCTTAACAGATCTACTTCCTCTGTATCCTTTCTTTCCCACTACTTCTTGTGGGTGGTGGGATACAAGGAAAGTTAAGGTGTTTAAGACCCATCATTAAACATAGGATTAGAAAAAAAATTAAAGTTACACTGGGTACCTTGTGGTTGGAAAATGTTTTCCTAACATTGGAGTTGATGTCAGACTCTGAAATTCAGTCAGGGAAAAGTTCGAGCTGCTTGTTTACATGTTAAAATATGTTGAGCTGTGAATAGTATGTAAAAAAATAAAATTCAATTGCACAGTCCACTTTAGTTTTTTTTATAACATAGTTGACAAGTCTGGGTAGTAAGTGTGTTCTGTCTTCATTAAAATGATTCGACTCTTTCTCACACTATCAGATTTCTATTTTTGGCTCTTGGAACCAAACACATGCCTCCCCATTTCTGTAATTATTTCTGCTATCTGATCTCCAAAAGTCCTTCCTCTTTTACTAAAACCAAGATGTCTGACTTCTTAACGCCTTCTTTGGAATTCTGTCTCAATGTTCTCACCCATCTGGGGGTCACACTGAACTCTGTTCATTCTGGTATTTTTTTTGGGAGGGGGTTGGGGAGAACTTGGCAAACCAGTGCCTATACCACAGCTGTGGGTGGATGTGATTGTTTTAAAGCGTGTTCTTTCTGCCATGCTGCTCTGTGTGGCACATTTGCCACACAAAGCTATATAACAAGGAGACACCTTTGTCTAAAGCCTTCAACAGACCAATTCGTGTGAACCAGTACGACTGAGTGCCAAATCCCATAAAAGCTGGTGCCTTACTGCTCCTGACCTTACAAATCACACTGCTAACTCCACCCAGCCCCCTACATTAGCGATTTTGTGCTGAGCCAGAAGTGCTGGTGTGGGCCAACCCAACGCTTGTAAAATTGAGGTCATTTGGCTCCTAATCAGAGTTCAGACACCAGCTGGGATCTGTGAAAATTTCCTTCCCAGAGCATCAACTTGGAGGAGGCCCAGAGTACACTGAAGACAGAAGTGAAGTCTGACACCCACGCAGTTCAGAGATAGAATGAAAATGGCTGGCATCCCAGGGAGAAGAGTCAGAGGTCCAGGGCAGAAAGCAGCAGGGACTGTAGCTGGCAAACATTTCACAGTCCAAGGTCGTAGCCCACATCTCTGTGTTACCTTCATGGAAATCTTTTGCATAGTAATACAAGGACTGGGGAACATAGAATTTTATTTGTACTCATCCCCTTATCATGTGGTAAGAAAAACTTTAGAAGTCTGTTTCAAACTTCCAGCACTGCTTGCTCTGTTTCATTGGCTACATCACAGAAGAGTAGACTGTGGTCAGATCTGAAACTCACTTGTCCACAGCACACATCTGCTTGCAGGGACACCAGCCTACCCTGTTATCAGAGCTTACGGTTGAACAACTCCTCTGGCTCTGGGAATGGGTGCATGTCTAAGATGAGGGCTTTGTCTCCCTGTGAGTCCTGCTTTAGGGAGAATCCTTACCGCACCTACAACGGGAATTAAGAAATAGGTAAAGGGGGGAGGACTTCAGCAATTCAAAAGGTACTTGTTGATAAAGACATTTTCAATTTGACTAAAATACTGCTTCGATGGACCCAATATCAGAGACGCGATGGAAAGGTAAAGAAGACCAAAGCACATGACACAGGTGAAGGAGAATGCCCAATGACCCATTTTTTCAATGAATATATGCTAGTAAATAGCATTTTATGTGAATTGGAGCCTTTTGGCTTTGGGCTTTTAGGTTAAGAATGTTTACCCTGTATATGCCCATGACAGATGGCCTTTCTCTAGTCTTCACACAGTGTGAAAGAGACAGATTTTTCTTTCTTTTTTGCTATAGCCTTGGGAGGCTAAACAGTTTGACTGTCTTTTCCAAAGGCATATAGATTTTGTCTTGTGTTCAAGGAAAGAAAGGCTGGCTTTGGTAAGTGGAGAGGCTCTTCTCCCTCTCCTAGTGGCTTTGTAAGCTTTAATTGACATGTTAGGAAGTCTATGGATGGGTTCCTTGCTTGTCTCCAGCTTGCAGATAACAACCAACAGGTACCAAGAGTGGGCTTCCGTGGCTTCTTCAGGCTCTCCATCTCTACCCTTTAAGTCCTGGTAGTCTTGAAGACTGCAGACACTAGAGGGTTCTAGTTAGAGAACTCTGCAGGTCCACAGAAAATATCTCATTTGGGCCACAGACTCCCCTTGTATCTTTATTGCACCTGAAGATTCCCCACTGGGTCCCATCCCCAGTACAACTTGCTAATTATATGTAAATCTACAGCAAAAAGTAGAAATTAGGGGGAGGTTGAAATTTAGCTTGACTGGGGGAGGATGTCGAATTTTCACTTGAGATTGTCACGTTGA
Source organism: Mus musculus (assembly GCF_000001635.26). Taxonomy (NCBI): domain Eukaryota; kingdom Metazoa; phylum Chordata; class Mammalia; order Rodentia; family Muridae; genus Mus; species Mus musculus. The sequence goes on along the minus strand of NC_000073.6, from coordinate 124,866,842 downwards.
ACCTCAAAAGGCTCTAGATTTTGTAGTCTTTATCCTCTGCAATAAACTTTAGGGTTTTTTTTTCCATTTCTGTTATGTATATCAGAATTCTGATGAGGAGTATATTGAATCTGTAGATCACTGTCAATTTTATGGCCATTTTTAGAGTGCTATTTGTACCGATCCATGAATGTAGGCTGTCCTTTTCAATTTCAGGTGTTGTTTTCAGTTTCCATATTTACTGAAACACTATTCACAATGACTTTACACCAGCTTAGATACCTACAAGCAGGTTTGTGAGTATAGGAAGGGTGGTGCATGCTCAATGGGTTATTCTTTGACAATTAAGAAAAGCACATTATGCCATGTGTAATGTGTTAGGGAATGGCTAACACTGGTGATCACCATGCTAAATGAAATAAAGCAGCCTCAGAAAAACAAATACAGCATTTTCTCAAATATGTAAAATTTCAACTTTCAAAAATGACTTGATTAGTGAGGAGAAGGAAGTCAGAATGAAGAGGGGGACTGACAACAAGTGTTACAAATGAACCATCTCATTGACAAATAACTGTCTTTTCTTAAGTTATGTTGCTTGCAGGAAAAAGGATGAGAGTGGAAATAGTAATAAGAAAATTAAAAGGATAAGTATCTTTGATTTCTTTCATTTATGGTCCCTAGATTTTTGTACAGATACATAAAATAATGCATATACATGTAACATGAAAATAGAAGTAAAATTGTCCAAAGAACAAAAAGTAATAAGAAGAGAGAGAGGGGGGGGAGTGGGGAGAGGGGAGAAGCGAGAGGGGAGGGGAGAGAGGTAGGGGAAGGGAGTAGGGGGAGAGGGGGAGAAGCAAGAAGGGAGGGGGGAGAGGTAGGGGAAGGGAGTAGGGGAAGGGAATAGGGGAAGAGGAGACAGGGAGAAAGGTGGGAGCCAATGCTGGATAAATAATATATACTTGTATAAAAACTATAACAGCAGGGGCATGGCTTGCTTTCATTCATGAACGTAGCAGCAGCATGGGTTTCAAATTCTCATCTAGGACATTCTATGCCTCAGCTTCTTCGGGTGTGATTTCTCTGGATTTCTATTGTTACTGTGCCTGAACTGTGCTCTCTTGCCTCCTTAGTTGTCTTGTAAGTTAATTATTTCCAGATAGAATTCTAAACCACATTGTGACAGCCAGGGAAGTCAGACTCTTTCTGCCCCAGGATTTCTTGTTAGTAATACTTGCTAGTATCTTATCTTAACAAACTGATTCTGTAAAGTCCATACTCTTTGTTTCCTCTATCACTGAGGACTTCCTCGCCTTGCTCCGGTGGTCAGTGAATGACTGATGAGATGTTTCCTCTGATGTCCAGGGCTCTGTTGGATGCATCTTCAGAACTTCAGTATTTGTTGACTCTACCTTATGCTTTGCTTGCTGCTTTTGTGGACTGTCAGGTTATTAGAAGGTAGAAACATAGAGCATCTCCATTTTCCATTTTGAGTGAGGGCTCCTTTCAGGTATGTTTGCAATCTTTCTTTCTTAATTTAATTTTATTTTTTCCTTTTTTAAATTAGATATTGTCTTGATTAACATTTCAAATTTTATCCTCTTTCCTGCTTTCCCCTTTGAAAATCCCCTATCCTAAACCCCTCTTCCTGCTTCTATAGGGGTGCTTATCCACCCATCTACCCACTCCCGCCTCCCCGTCCTGGCATTCCCCAACCCTGGGGCATGGAGCCTTCACAGGACAAAGGGCCTCTCCTCCCATTGATGTCCAACAAGGCCATCCTCTGCTACATATGCAACTGGAGCCATGGATCCCTCCATGTGTATTCTTTGGTTGGTGGTTAAGTCCCTGGGAGCTCTGGAGGGTCTGGTTAGTTCATGTTGTTGTTCTTCCTATGGGGCTGCAAATCCCTTCAGCTCCTTCAGTTCTTTCTCTAACTCCTCCATTGGGGACCCCATGCTCACTCCAATGGTTGGCTGTGAGCATCCACCTCTGTATTTGTCAGGCTCTGACAGTGCCTCTCAGGAGAAAGCTATATCAGGCTCCTATCAGCAAGCACTTCTTGGCATCCACAATAGAGTCTGGGTTTGGTGGTTGTTTATGGGATGGATCCCCAGGTGGAGCAGTCTCTGGATGGTCATTCCTTCAGTCTGCTTCACACTTTGTCTCTTTAACTCCTTCCATGGGTATTTTGTTTCCCATTCTAAGAAGGACTGAAGCACCCACACTTACTTTGGTCTTCCTTCTTCTTAAGCTTTCAAGTGTTCTGTGAATTGTATCTTGGGTATTCTGAGCTTTTGGTCTAATATCCACTCATGAGTGAATGCATACCATGTGTGTTCTTTTGTGATTGGGTTACCTCACTCGGGATGATATTTTCTAGTTCCATCCATTTGCCTAAGAATTTCACGAATTCAGAGAAATGTGCAGGGCTTTCTAAGTTCCTTGAGACTTTCAGCCTCAACCAGCAATTATCTATTGGAAGACATTAGTTTGTGAAGACTTGTGACAACCTCTCCTCTATTTTGTGCTTTGTGTTGATGGCCAACTTGATTGATTTATAAGCATACAGAAGATAAACCTTTTGGTGGGTCTGTGAGAGTATTTTCAGGTAAGATTTACTGAGGGCCAAGCCCTGCCTTGAAAGGGAGTGATATTTTCCTGTGGATGCCCAGATACAAAGAAGTTAGAGGAGCAAAGAGGTTGTGCCTGCCTATGCTAACTTCTTATTCAGAGAATATGGCTGTTGTTGTTTCTCCATGATGCAATGACTTGAGTTTTTTTCAACAGGGTTTTAAAGCCAGTTGAGGTATCCACCTTTCTGAACTTAGCAGCTTCTCGGGTTCTCAGATTCTCTAGTTTGCAGACAGCCATAGTTGGCCTCCCAGGCTCCATTATGAAAGCCAGAATAACAAATGTTTATATATATACCTAATACATCTTCCACAGCTGACTCAGCACTAGAGTCTAAGTAAGCAAACTATGACATTTTTAGGCTGCTCTTGGGACATCATTGGTGATAGTAAGCTGTAAATTGAATTTCTTTGCAAATGCTGCCTATGTCCACTTCAGTTCTCACTATTATTTTCCCAGTTGCAGTTGAGGCAGGCAGAGAGATAGGCTGGACTCGGATTAGTTAATAAGCTAAGAAGCCTCAAAGTGCAAGTTTTCTTATTTTAAAATCTACATTTTTGTTTTCAATGTTTAATGTTATTTAATGTTTTTGTACGTTTTCTTCAAGCTTTCAGCTGGTCTCCAAAAGAGCCGATCCCATGGCTGTGTTTTCGTTGGTTGCTGTGGTAATTATTCTGGCATGGAGGTGGATTTGGAGCTCCTTGCTATGTTCTTCATATCCTGAATTTGCTATTAAAGTGAAATATGCACTTATCCTAAGTTCCACCCTTAAATCTTTACCAAGAGTAATGAAAACTTGGACTCACAGGAAAACTGTATTCAACAGTGTTTGTACTGGTTATGTGGATCTTAATCATAATATGTAAACTGTATACATGTCTTTGAACTGGTACATGGATAAAAATATTGTGGCTATAATATACACTGGAATATTATTCATCAATTAAATATGACAACAAATTGATGAGAAATAAAAATTTGCCTCTCTAGTGGATTATACTAAATCAGAGAAGGCAAACTCAAATGTCTCTGCTCAATTTGTGTGACACTGTAGAAAGTCACTACCTAGAAACAAACCAATGGTTTTTCAGGATCTGGAATAGAGGAAACCAATGCTCAGTAAAGGTATGGGAAATTTAAGTGTAAATTGACATTCTGTGCCTCCTGATCCTGAAAGATAGCAAAGAGGACTTTAATTCTCAAGTAGATAATTATTGGCCTTATTGTTTCCTGTACCTTACAGAACTTTCAAAGCCCTTTCTCCCTCTACAGGCTCCAAATCACAGCCTATAGGCTCACAACTGTAATGGACAGGTAGAGCTTGCCACAGCCAGAGGTGAACCCTGTTTAAGAGGCTGACAGAGGCACGGGCTATGGTCAGATCTGGAAAGTGTGGTCTTTTAACTGTCATAATGAGTTTTTGCTACTTAGAAAACAAACTTAATACCTCAACAGCTTTCAGCAATGCTAGCCAAGTGTACATCTCCAATGTCAAGGCCTGGGTGTAGTCAGATGACTGTACTAGGCAACTGCACATCTCTGGTTACCAGGCCTGTCACTACTAGGGGGCTGTACTAGTTTGTGACAGAACAAGGTGCTGAGGTTCCTCTACCTTGTATTCTTGATGGGGACATTCTAACTTTAAGTGGAGTTTGATCTCCTTGATGGAGAGCCCAGTGGAAAATTAATCAACTCTATTTTAGGAACTCAAGGTCTAGACGCCTCAGCTCACTTATCTCAGGTTTCTGTAAAACTACTTGCATGTATAAACCTCACCCTCCAGATAACTGCCTTTCTTAGCTTCTGTTAAACTGCTTGCTTGCCCAAAACCTACCCCTGCAATGGTTGAACAAAATACAGAGAAGTGGTTTTTGCCTTTCAAAATCCCTTATCCTAAACACTTGGCACTACACTGAGTGTGCTCCTGAGTGTAGTCCCAGCTGTATAAAATAAAGACTTTAAGTTGGCTATAAAATTTGTCTGAGTGGTCATCCCTGGAGGGCTTTCAACTGCACAGCTCTGGTGACTGGGACTGGGTGCAGGCAGTGAGGTGGCTCTGGTTAGAGCATGTGTTTAGTTTGTTCAAAGTACCTCATCTTCCTTGTCCCCAAATCATGTCATGTTTGCATATGAACTGCCGCAGCACAGAGATATCCTAAGACTCTATGTGTCTCCTGTGTAAGGATGTCTGTTATATCGTCAAACTGCAGAGTCGGTGGGGTAGAAAAACTACTACTGCTTCCATAAAACTTTATAAATCTAACCTTTCAGATAATATCTTTACTCAAGGTCATATACTTTGAATTTATGCTATTTTCTATACCTCGTTCTGCCTCAGTTTTCTCCTCTAAAAAGAGAATATTAATCCTGTCCCTAAAAGTTTCTATGAAAATTAGAAGAGAGAAAAAAAAGGCTCTGATCCTTGCTCTATGAAATGTTTCTTTCTATGTGTTTTCCTATCTTATCTATTTAACAAATTGGTGAGAGTATAATGAAAAAAGAACTATTGAAATCCTGTGGGTGGGAAGACTGAATAATAACCTGTCCTTCAGTGAGAGATAAGGCCCAAGTGCCAAACACTCTCCCTGGAATGCGGACCTAATTACACCTGTTGAGGTGTTCCTCCAAGGTCAGCCAGCAGGATAAGAGAAGGGTGTCCTTCAGATAAAATTACCTTGGAGACAGAAATCACACAGTCTCTTATCTGGTTCACAAGGGCAGTGGTTTCTGATCTGCAGCAGCTGATGGTGCCCATGAAGCCCAGGCTTAAGGCAGTTGATGTGGAATGTAAGTGGGACATTGACGCTAAAGCATATCCTGCTTTAGTCTTGAAGGAGGGCACCATAGAAAGGGAGCCCAGGGGATGGCTGGATTGTAGAGATGAACCACAGTACTGTTTGTTGGATTGCAGAAATTTCAGACCACTTGTTTTATTTTCAGCACATGATGGTGGTAAATTTAAGAAATTCTGGTTTTGAAAAGTTGTCTGAAACTTTTAGCTTAAGGGTCATGATCCAAGTTACCAGCAGTCAGAACTACCAGCCAGAGTGGGAAACTAAATTACATTTGAACTGTGAAGGAATAAGTAAATAATTTTCTTTAGGAATTGGTAATCTTGCTCATTCAAATTTGATTGGTGCTCCCACTATCTTTTTGGTGAGCCTAGTGGTCTCCAGTACAGAACATCATGTAAATTTGGGCCTGGAAAGAGAAAACTCAAACACTTGGATAGGCAATAATTGGCTTTTGGGGCTTGAGTGAGTCACAGTGGGGACCTCTAAAGTGGTCCAAGGAGGAAACAATGAAGAGACAATTCTAAGAAGTCTGATGTCATGGGAAAGCAAAGGGAGGGTGTTGTGCACTACAGGGAAGCAATGTGATTGGACAGGGAAAATGTCAAACAAACACAGAAACCAGGAATAATTATGATGGGTGGATGAGGTGAAGAGATAGAAAAGCAGGGACAATCTGAGAATGCTCTACCACAATCAAGGCATGGATTTTGTTTATTTTTTAAGGTAGACTTTGAGGTTCACTAAAATAAAGTATTAGCAAACAACACTCAATTCAAATTTCTTAAGAATTATGGCTTTCATAAGTACCATATAAAGCCTAACACATTTTAAAATTTTTTTATTTTTTAATATTTATTTATTTATTTATTTATTTATTTAGTTAGTTTTTTGAGACAGGGTTTCTCTGTACAGCTCTGGATGTCCTGGAACTCACTCTGAAGACCAGGCTGGCCTCGAACTCAGAAATCTGCCTGCCTCTGCCTCCCAAGTGCTGGGATTAAAGGCATGTGCTACCATTGCCCAGCAGCCTAACACATTTTTATAAGTATAAATGGGTGGCAGAGTTGAAACATGCTGTTAGTTTTGTTTAGTATTACATAAACAGAAGCCAGACAGATACACATAAGCAGGCATACAGTGCAGTTATCAGTTTGTTCTTCGTCATCCACATGTGAAATGTCTTCCTCAGAGAAGGTGGGCAGGTGCATACTAGTATTTATTTTCCAAGAGCACAAACTTAAACAAACATAGTCATGTCTCCTCACAGATTTGATCTCATTGATATCTACTGTGTCTTTGATAGACAGTATAATGTCCTCTTTAAATACAGAACAACTAGCTACAAAAGAGAAACAATAATATCAACAATGAAATCAATCAATGTCAGACCTCTGTGTGAGGCATAGTAGGCACACTGTGGAGATAAAGGCATTTTTTTTTCTAATATAGTGAAGACATTATCCAAGTTTTACCATTGAGAAATCTTGGGTACAGAGGCCTTGTGCCATGTACTTACATGTAGTGTATGTATCAAGACTCAGCAGCCCTGGCATAGTGGGTGATTCACAACAAATGACACCATACCTCACTTAGGAAGGGTGACTGTAGGGATCCCAGGGTAGGGCATGCCTCCAAACTCTATACTCCTGATCTCTATAGGAGCTCACTGTCTTTCTGGCTTCTTAGGAAGATGGTCTATGCATTTAATAATCAGGAACACTGGGAGTCTCAAAAAGGCATGAGTGGCAGATGGATCCTTCTATTGCTTTGCAATGCTGTATATTCTAAAAAACCAATTTACAACAAGGAAAGTCATCTCTACATGTCTCCTCTTTGAGTCCTAGAGGACCAGACTCCCAGATCATTGTGATCCCTGGGGCTTCTTGTCAGGCCTGCTGTGTGAAAGAAGATTGGTTCCACTCACAGGACAAGGTTGTAAATGAGAGTTTGACTTATCCAAGCTCCCTGTAGCTTGTAATGGAATTGACTAATTACACCCCACATTAGAGGCTGAGATGGATGCTCAGTGTTGTTGCCTTGATATGATTCTGAAACAGTAAGGGCACCATGACTCTCAGAGACCTAATTCTTCAATGCAACAGAAAAAAAATGAAGATTATCTTGGAGAAAATCTTGGAGAAAGCTTAATTTGATTCAATTCATCTTGTATTTGTAAAATTAGATCAGAGTTCAGGATGAGAGGAGACATATACCAAATATATATATAATATACCAAAGGCAGTATTTCTGCCTCCAAGAACAATGAAATCTTTTACCATTACTACCAACTGGAAGACAATCTCTTCCCAATCAGGGTGTCTGTGACACTGTACATTCAAGAAGGAGTGCAAGCCTCAGACACACAGGTGTTCTAATGTGTCTTACATTAATATTAATACATGCACACAATAATGTGCAGTGTTAATAACTGGTACACAAATCCAGAAGGGAACGGATAAATTTGGCCTAAGAACTGACATTTAATAAACTATTTTCCAGATCGGCGATTCAGAGACTTTTGGCAAAGTTGATCCTGAACTATGGTAGTGTGTGCAGAAGGAATATGTGGGAAGTGTTGACAGCATTGTCACTTAGGCCTCCACGTTTGAAGGAGATGCCCCAGGAACATAACACTGTTTCCTGGATCATTATACAGGTATTCTTCCATAAACTTGTGGGATATCAGCTCAACACACTGCTGTGCCTCAGTTTTCTTTCAGGATCATAGGCATCACAATATTGACTTCTTTGTAAAGTTGATCTTTTTCTCCGTAATCTGGGGCATTGGTTTGACTTAAAACTCTCTTCTAGTCAATGGGGATCTAGCAAAGGACAAGTTAAGGAGCCTCCATCCTTTTGGGTCCAGGAGCTTACCTTCTGTTATGTAAGACAGATGTCAAAAAGCCAGAGGTAAAGAGGAATGAATTTCTGTCCAGTATTAGGTACAGAGCAAACAAACAAACAAACAAACAAACCAAGATGACAGCATAGTTGTGACTTGGCTGCTTCTTACCTCATTAACAATGGGTCCAGCAGAGAACACAACTCTGAGGAGTTGACACTTAGATGGTAACTCTGAGGAGTTGACATTTAGATGGTGAGATGACAGCTTGCTTAAGCGCTAAGAGGCTATTACAAATAACCTGAAGACTGATAAATTAGTATGTGTGAGGATTAAGTGAGATTGTGTATCTATTTTAAATTGTGCTCAGTTCCTTTGCAAGTTAAGTAAACAATATGATGCTGTAAGTGATGATATTGGTTAGCTTTCCACTGTGACAAAATACTTGAGGCAAATAAGTCAAAAGGAAGAAAACGTTTGTCTGGGCTCATACTTTCAGAGGCTTCAGTGTATGGTTACTTTGCTCCATACTTTTGAGCCTGGGATGAGGCAGACTGTTTGTGACTTGAGGTGACAAGAGCTACTCACAGCATGGTAGCCTAAAAGCAAAGATAGAAAATCAGGCATTCCAATATCTTCCTCTAGAATATGTTCCAGTGACCCAACTTCCTCTCAATAGGTTCTACCTCCTTAAGGTTCCATTATGTTTCAAAAAGTGCCATCAGCTGGCACTACACATTTTACACAGGCCCTTCTGGGGATATTTAAGATCCATGCCACAATGATGGATATGACGAGGAGAAGGAAGTAAAGGAGGATAAAGAGAGGTTAATCATGAGAACAGGATGCAGTTTCTCTGGGAAGAGACCAACAGGAATCAGAGCAGAGTTCAGTAATGCTTATCATCTTAATATTTTAGCGAGTAAGGTTTCTACTTGCTATAAAACACCCACAAGGCCATCAGACTCCAATTTCTGCATCATGGGACTGAGAAGCAGCCATGCCCTGAAGCCCATCCCATATGTTGGGTTCTAGCTCGGAAGCTGGATGCTGGGCTGGGGTTTCCAGTAGGTGAGTAGAGTTTGAGAGGAGGAGCGCACATTTCCTGCATTTGATTTATCCATCCAATCCAAAGCCCAGGGAACCTACATTCCATGGACTTTAGAAGCTGCAGCAGTCTGGTGCCAGCTCCAGAGGGAAGCTGGAGTTGAGTTTATAAACATGTAGATGCCCACAGAGAGGTTGGCAGGGAGGCCCCGTGGCTGAGTATGACCTCATGCAGGAACCTTGTGGGAAGTCCTCTGGTGTCAGATCTCATTATCATACCTAGAAGTTTCCTGCCAAGCATGTCTCTTCTCAATATCTCCTTCTGAAGGGACTCAGGCTTCTGCGGTGTTGGCTCCATGCCCCCCAATGCTGGGATATTTATATTTGATGGTATTGGATGAATTATGCACACACCCTACTGAACACAGATTTAATGAGGGGATTTCATTTCTGTTCCTTGCTTTGCTTTTAATGGATTTCAGGCTTTGAATTAAGCAGTAGCTCAGCAACTTGAGCCTTCGGGGGAGGCAGAGAGAAACTACCCTTTGAATAGGCACATGGAGGCTGCCATTTTGATAACCAGCCTGCTATAGATGTGCCCTATCTTGGTCTTGTTTCTAGTCTCAGGTGAGTTTGGTGATAAAAGCAATCTTCCGTTGGTATCAGAGAACAAAGACAACACTGTACCAGTTGAAGATGTAAATGAGCATTCCAAGGAACAAGATGAACTCAGAGCCAAGGACAGGCCTTGGTTGAAATCATTTGTACAACTCTGAAAGGAAATTACACAGCTCTCAAGAGTTTGGGGACAAAAGAGATCACAGCTCAGCATCTGTTGATGGATTGATTTTTCTTATTAGAAAATCAGATTCATATGCTAAAGTGATGTTCTGTGTAAGTTTTTATTCTGTTCACCACCGTTAACTGCAGACTTACGTACCAGACGTTTCTTTCCTCTTGGCTATAGCTGCTCATGTGTGGCCCAATGGCCCAAAGATAGAACCAGGCCTGGGATATTTGCCAGAATTTTTGGAAGGAGAGTGCACAATTCTTTGCTCTCTGTGGTAACGAGGTAGTAAAATATGCATCTTGAAGATATTGTTTGTAGCCATTGGCAAGGGCTAAGGATACAAATTGTTTGGCAGAGAACAGAGCATCTCAGATAAACAGAGGCAACAGTGAATTCACATGGAATTATTTAGTTCTCCTGATCTAGCTCTACCTAAAGCTTGTATGAAATAGACAAATCCAAAATTTTAGTAAAACTTATTTTTGATGCTGAGGTATTTTATTTCTTAAATTCAAGAAGTACAGGTGGCATTGAGCAAAAATTCAGAGAGGTGATCTAATGAAATATGTTAAATTGTCATTATTTTCTTAAAGCAGAGATGACTTGTATGAAGCCAAAGTAGAAACAAACCAATGGAAAAACAAAGCATAAAGAGATTCAAGGAGACAAAGGCCTACAGCAGAGAACCAAGAACTACTTTCATGAAGAGCTTCTGGGAGCATGACATTGGTTCTATTGCTTATAGACACAGACCTACACTGGCCATGGCTCAGATAGCCACGGGACTGTGTTAGCTATGGCTGGGGCTACACATAGAGCTGTACTGACCATGGATCATTTTGACACAGGGTTGGGTTGGTCATGGCTTGTGTGGATACAGTGCTATGCTGACTATAGCTTGGGTGAACACAGGGCTGCACTGGCCATGGTCCAGTAGATACAGGGCTATAGTTGTCATGGACCAGGAGACACAAGGCTGTGGTTCAGTTATTATATTCTCCCCAGAGCTGTTGCTTCTAAACTAGGACATGAGCAGAACATTTGCTGTGAAATCAATCTATTTAAACATAATTTTAGTAAGATAAAAACAGAAACCAAAGATAGTCTAACTGTCCTGTCCAGAAAGTTGTTCCAAGCATTGATGAAGTTTAAAGAGTTAGCTGCTGAAGTAACCTTTCCAGAAACAATACAGAAAGTTTATTAGAATTTGATTAAAATGACAACATTTATTCTCTTTTGTTATTACTTATGTCAGGAAAGAGTAACTCCAACAGATTCTCAGAACGGCCCTACGTTTGAAGAGACAGAAGAAAAAGAAAGCCAGGAATTTAACATTGTGTTTCATGCATACACGAGAGACAGGCGGGTAACCAACAGATCTCCACAGTGTAACTTTGGATGTCAGTTTACACAGACACTTCAAAGAGCAGCATGTGAGTCAGCATTCTCTAGAGGAACAGATCAAGAGAGTGAAGGTTTATACTGAAGAAGGCATATGTCCTTGGCTTGCACCATATGGGCTAGGCAGTCTAGCAATGGCTGTCTGCACATGGAAGAGGCCGAGAATCCGGCACCAGCTGCTTGTCTTGGCAGTCACAATCTGGTGTCACAGGCCTGGATGGAGGATTCCTGGAATGCCACTGGTCTTTAGGTCACTTTGAAAGACTGAGGAGATTTTGCGTGACATTGAGGGATGACAACCACAGTGACGGAGTAGACACACTCAAATGCAGGAAGTGAGGCATGTAACACTGATTCTCCACAGCCATCCTGATATTTAGGCTGCCACTGAAGGGGGCTATCTACTCTGGGGGAACAATGCCTCCTTCAATCAGTCCTTCCTAAAGACTCCCTCACAGACCTACCAGAGGCATGACCCTTATTGATACCAGATCCACTTAAGATATCATTCAAGCCCAGCCATCTAAAGTATTAAGTTCATAGAGAAGTGGGGAGACAAAAGGAAGGACAAGTCTCTGGCAACTTGGGGGAAGGTGGGCACTTGCCAGAAAAGGGCCGAGGTACAGCCTCCTGATTCAGCTTCATGGAGATGTCCCAGGGGAAGCTACTTCTATATGGCTGGCGTCTTCAAAACCATTCAGTCAATGTAGGCACTGTATTTTCCTCCATTCTGACCTGTTCTCCTCCCTGAGTGTGAACAGCCCATAGTTTCCTGAGCCTTAGTGGATTACAACAACAACATCATTCATTTGTCACCCTGGCATTAAACGGTCATATGTATGTTAGTATAATAACACAACAAACACGTGCACACACAAGCACACACACTGGCATTAAATGATCATATGAATGCTTGCACAGCCCTTGCGGGTGTGTGAGTGTGCGCATACACACACACACACACACAGAGTTAAGTGTCTCTGCTTCTTAAACTATATTCACATTAGCTGCTATTAAACTCTGTGCCAAAGTACCCAAGAGAAACAATTTAGAAGAGGAAAGATGTACTTCATTCATGGTTTAAAAGAGGTCAGCCCATGCTCGCCTGGCCCAGTGTGTTTCAGCAGAGCCTCGTGGCTGTGGAAGTGTGTGGCAGCAGACCAGTTTACTGACAGACCAGGAAGCATAGGCACGTAAGGGAGAACTACAGATGGTACCCATGAGGACCCATCCCCACCCATGTACTTCCTTCGTCAGGTCCCACCTCCAAGGTTGCGGCACCAGTGCGGGGCCACATATTTAAAACATGGCATGCTGGAGGACATTTCAAATTCAAACTGTATCAGTAACAGGATCACAGTTTTTAAGATGAGGGAGGTAACACTTCTAAACAATAAGATTAAATGAGAGTATTACATCTTCTGGCTAGAGTGTGCTATTGTAGTAGCACAATGAACAACCTGGAGTATGCTCTTAGGATACTCCTTCATAATTCACATGGCACATGCTCTCAGAAGCATACTCCCTTTTTGGTTTACCCAACAGGTGTTTAGTGAGTAGTTTCCACCCACGTGCTAACCAGGGTCGGGGACACTGCTCATGTTCAAGTGCATAGCTATAGAGTATAGAGCTCCTGGTGTACGCAGGGCATTGCTCTTAGTGAGGAGGATACAGAGGTGAATGTGACATGACCTTTTCCATAAAGTAGGGAAGTTAAAACCGCACACAAGAACATTTTAAGGGAATACTCTGTCCCTGTGGGACAGATGCCAAGGAGGCCTTGGACTGTTTTCAGGAGCCAGGAAAACAATGAGATGCTTGCTTTGTTCAGTTCCTGACAACATCTGCCATGAAGAAGGATTTGCTCCTGCATCAGTTCCACATTCCCTCAGGTGGGAGGGGAGTGCATTCCTTTAGAGGTGTGGAAGGAGAAGTTTGCAGGCATTTAGGGGTACTGCACATTGGATTCCTTTGACTCTTTTAAGCATGCCCTGACTGTGAACCTACTGCATGCTCAGCACCATGCTGGACAACAGGAGTGAGCATGGTGGAATCTATGCCCATGGAAGTCACCTTTCTGTGTGACTTAGTGGTGTGAGAGGCCAAAACTCCTGGGGAGGAGACCTGGCCTGGGAGTGGGTCTTGGCAGGGTAATGAGTGCATTTCATCATTGTTTGCACTGGTAAAATGATCCTTTGGCTTCCAACTCAAGCAGCATCTCTTTCTTAAGCCCACCTTATCTAGAGAAACTCCTAGAAAGTCTGCATTCCTTCCATGCCTGCCTGAACTTAATTTAAATAGAAATGACATTGGGTTTATAGTAAGATGAGCTTGTCCAAAATGTGCAAAGTAAGCCACCCTGCTTCCTGCCACATTGGTCTCCCCTTTAGGTGTTAGTTACCAGATCTGTATCAATTCTTTTCTGTTGCTATCAGAAAACCCCAGGAGCAAGGCAACCTTTAAAAGAAGAGTTTATTCTGGTTTATGATTGCAGAGGGATAGAGTCCATGATGGCAGGGGCCACAGGCAGCACGCACACCATCTGGATTAGCAAGCTGAGAGCTCACATGTTGAGCTACAAGCACAAAGCAGAGAAAGAGAACTGGAAATGGTCCCAGGCTTCAAATCCCCCAAGCCTCCCTCCAGTGACAAACTTCCTCCAATGAAGCCTTACTGCCTAAACATCCCCCAAACAGCACCACCAACTGGAGACAAGGTGCTCAAATTCTGGAGTCTACGTGGAGTCTCATTCAAACCACAATGACTAGGTCAAGTCAGCCTATGAAAAGCCAGGATCGAGACTTCCCTTTGGAACTACTAGGGAAGCTTCACCCAGTATTAAGTATCCATCACACTGAATGGTGCAAATACCTCACTGGATACGATGCAGGCTTCAAAGGAACAGGTCAGATTTACTCTAACATCGTGAGATTATTCACCACAAAAACCTATCAGCACAAATAATATGAATTTGTTTTCTCATGACCCTGTTGGCATCTAGTCTATCATAGATGAGGCATTGCATAGTGGATAAGCCTTTACATGCTAGAGAACATTTTGTTTGAGTAAAGTACCTGTTTCTCTACTTAACTAACTAGGTAGATTTAGGTGGTGTGTTTAAGTTCCATGCTAACACTAATTCTCAGTGGCTATATTTGGTGTGCCCAGCCATGTGAAAACAATCACTCAGGATACATTATTAGTGCTGGGGAAAGTGCATATATCACATCTTAGTTTCTGGGCAGGGTTGACAGCTTTCCTCTACTGTGTTCCTCCAAAGTGTTTCATGTAAGGGGCAATTAAAACCTGGGAATGGAAGATGAGTCGTGGCTACAGTTTTAGCATTACTTCTAAATATGCACCTTCTTTGCTTGTAGGGAGCACAACACATCCCTGATGTGATTTAGGGCAAATGTGGTTCTTAGCGGATCTGTGTCTTCTGTTCTCCACAGAGAGTCAGCAAGAATGCTGGTGCTATGGTTGTATAGACAGCTGTTACATTGTGTACCTCTAATATGGGAACCGTTTACTGCCACTGTTATAACAGAACACCAGAGACTGATTACCAGAAATGATAGATGCTTTAAAGCAGAACTATTATACCCAAATTTATAGTTCCAAGGTATGGAATCAGGAAGCCACCACCAATGACTGTAGGTGTTCTATATACACAGTAGAGTACTATTTAGCCATAAAGGAGAATGAAATTAAATACTTTTAACAGATAGGAGAACTAGAGATAATGTTAAGTAAAGGAAGCCAAATTCTATCTTTCTTCTTCTTCTTCTTCTTCTTCTTCTTCTTCTTCTTCTTCTTCTTCTTCTTCTTCTTCTTCTTCTTCTTCTTCTTCTTCTTCTTCTTCTTCTTCTTCTTCTTCTTTTTTTTCTTCTTCTTTTTGGTTGTTTTTGGTTTTTGATTTTTGGTGGTTTTTGGAGGCAGGGTTTCTCTGTATAGCCCTGGCTGTCCTGGAACTCACTTTGTAGACCAAGCTGGCCTCGAACTGAACAATCTGCCTGCCTCTGCCTCCCGAGTGCTGGGATTAAAGGTGTGTGCCACCACACCCGGCTCTATATTTCTTAATACAAGAAAGGAGGACAAAGAAGTACGTTTGGGAAGGTGGAAAGGATTAGTGGCTACTGGAAGGGAGGTAAATATGAACGAAATGTATTCTTTATAGTTATAGTGTCTTAATGAAATCTATTATTTGCATAAGTAATAAATGATAATAAGAAAGAAATTACCAATTAAGAATAATTAACTTTTGTAATTTAATTATGCTATAAAATGGTTGGAAGTCTAAAATAAGGGTGTCAAAGTGTCCAGCCTCCTGGCAATGAGGGCAAATATATAAGATCATATATATATATATATATGATCTTATATATAAGATCAATAAAACATCATTATGAGCCACACCTCCATCCTAGACTAAACCCAATCAATCTCCAAGAGTTTCTCTCTAAACATCATCTAGAGGAATGTCTTCAAGATAGGAATTTGAGGTATATACACACTTTAAGTTACATGGCTTTGACTCCAGAAGTTAATGAAACTGTATGAACAGGATCTGGTACATAGTAGCTAGTCAGGAAGAACTTGTGAGTCTGTATTTGAGTGACTGGAGCTGTTATTAACTGAGGTAAATTGGCAAGAGTATTCTACCCAACTAAGGCACCCTGAGAAGGCCCACTATTGTTAATAGAAAATATTCCACAGTTACCTGGGGGGCATATATTGTCTAGCTCCCACAAGAAGCTCATTAATTTACAGTCCTACATTTTATTAAGCTAATTTGAATTTTAATGAAAAATAACTAAGTCAAAGTGATTTCTGTCTTGGGGAGAAAATAATATTTCTATGTAGGTTCATGGAATGGGATGCCAGAAAATAGATATGAGTCTCTTACATTTCCCCATAGGCTACAGCCCACCAACTTACAGAGAAAAGGGTTTTAAAAGATGATCTACACACAAATAGTAGGGTTCTCATCCATGGAGTCTCACCAAAAAGGCACAGTGGCACATGAACACATTGGCTGGCAGAAGGGGAAAAAGGAAGATGAGGCAAGATGGCTTCATGGCACCCAGGGACAGCTTCATGGATCCCTTCAACAATGTATGCAAGCCTGGCCATTTAGACCTGCCCTTGGGGAGTGGGCCACACCAGGATTGTACTGTTCGAGGAAAACCATATAGACATGAAGAAGAGGGGGTACTTCTTCACAGCCTGTGCACCTACTACTAGATACTGCTGAGGACTGTATTGGCTCCAAAGAATTGAACATCAAGTTGATCCACTGTGAGTAGTGATATTTATGTCTGAATTAATAGAAGTTTAGGAGTAGGGCAATAGCTCCATGGTAGAATACTTGCCTAATATGAGTAAGACCCTGGGCTCCATCACTAAGACTGTGAAAGGAGTTGGGAGGGGAAGGGGATGGTGAGCAGAATGAGGACTGGGATAAAGATGGGCTGGAGACGGAAATGGAGACAGAGACACACAGAGAAGCAAGTTTAATAGACATCGGTCAATGTTTCTATGGAAGTCCAGAGGTGTCATTTCTTGTCCCATCATGGTTGGCCATTGGTAAACTCATCTCAGAGATTACTGAGGGCTCACATCAGTCAGCTTGGATCAGTTGCTCTCCTGAAGAATTATAACTTCCATGTAGACAGGCCTATTAGAAAGACATTGCCAGGGAGTTTAGCTAGCAAATGCTTGTGGGCTGGCTGACGGCTGCTCCAGAGCAATGACCATGCATTTGGGACAGGCAAAAATAGCAAATATGTTCTTCACTAGGGATGCCACTGTTTAGTTGTAGATATCAGAAGAAGCTAGTTTGTATGGTGAGCAGCTTTAGTTAAGGGATCTAGTTTCTAGGGCAGAGTGCATGCCAGGGGCTGAGTCTGAATAATGAAGTGTGCACATTAGGGCGATGTGATTAAAATGAAAGCCTATGATGACTGGGTATGTGGAAGAACTTATTTTAATCAACATTCTCTCCTACTATATCTGAGACATAGAAAGTGTTCAATAGACATCAGATACCCCATAAATGAAATTATGCCTATGACTACCATTCTACTAATGTTAGGATGCCAACAGTGTTTACAAAGTCAAGTGTGGCTGGTGTATAGCTCAGAGGTAGAGTGATTGACTAGCCTGTACAAAGTTCTGGATTAGCACCATAAAGTTGAACAAGAAATAGGTAGTCAAAAGAACAGCCTATTGCCATGCATCTTCCAGCCAGCATTTATGGAACACTTACTATGTGCCAAGCCTGCAATGAGCATTTCTTTCCATGAAGTCAAGTCTTTTCTATTCTTAACCCCTGCTACAAGTGTGGCTCAAAGAGGTTAATCCCCTTGCTTAAGGATAGTGTATTAGACAACTCTGACCAAGAGTAGGCCCAAGATTTCAGACATCAAAACAGTTTAGTACACATGAAAAGCAGTATAATGGGGAGGACAGGTATATTACACAGTGTAATAAGAGGATGAGTCTATTACACATCCAGTATGATGGGGAGTGAGGGTCTGTCTACACATACAGTGTGATGGGAAGGGTGAGTCTATTACACATATGGTGTGATGGGAGGGAGGGTCTGTTACACATCCAGTGTGATGGGAGGGAGGGTCTGTTACACATACTCTTTGGGGCTCTTGCCCCTATCACTTTGCAACTTCAACCTCTCCCCAGGTCTAAGCTATGGTGCAGGTTCTGGTAGACTCAGGCATGGAAAATAGACTATAGAGAAGGCCCTCCCTTTCCCAAGGAAATTGACTGATGGTGAAACAAGGCCACTCTGCTCACTGTAAAGTAGAGGGGTGTCCACAGTGTCCTAGGCCGGCTGGGTGATGTAGTTGCTGTGTGTATCCAGGAAATGGGACTCTACGTGAATGCCAGCAAGCAATGACAACCACTTTCCCCCTTTATTCTCCCTTTCAGCAATGGCTCAGAATCCCCCCAGACAGTTCTTCAGTACCACTCTACCCTGAAGGCATCATGGGAATTCTTTCCACCCTTGCTTCTTTCATTTCCTGCCTTCTATGAGCTCTGACCTTGGGTCACCCCTCCTCTCATGGGTGGAGTGCTTTTGTGAGAGACCCAATGGACAGAAGCACTACACACTGGGGATTTGATGTAGGACTTCAGGCTGGACTGCCTGGACTCTTCATCAAATTCCACCTGCAGAATTTTCTCTCTGCTGCAGAAAACCCAAAGGTGAGATAATTTGGTGATTTGATTCTTAGGCGATTCAGTGATATGAGGAGGCTGGATATGAAATGTGGCTTCTAACTTCCCGCCTCCATCTCTTTGATCATTAGATTTGTTCTTAATCTCACACACAGACATTCTGTGGTTTTATTTTTTTTCCTTTTTGGCAGGTTAATTAAACCTGTCTTTAATTTTTTTTCCTTCCTTTTCCAATTCCGTGTGAGCGCTGGGGGAAAGATCTGAGTCTCTAATCTCTGGAAGCATTTGTCATGGAATATTCCAGACATTCTAAAGCATAAACTATTCTGTCTTTGAGCCTGAGCTCGCTGGAAGTGCTCATTCAGATGCCGGAGCTCCTACTTCAATTGTTTTAGCAACTTCAACTTGCAGGGAGAGAGGGTCACTTAATAAGAAAATTGAACAATAAAAATCTCAGGAAATTGGACATTTAAGCATTCAAAGTAATTGATATCGAGGAGAAAGTCTGAACAACTAAAATTATAACCATACAGTCTACTGCCTGTGCTTTGGGAAGCACGTGCAACCCAAATCTAAAATTATGTGAGTTCGTTACAAATGCAATCACAGACAATCTACCTCACACCATACATCAAAACCCTGTGCGCTGAAACTCTCCCGTCTTTGTGTCCCTACATTCTTATAGAAGGAAGAGTCGGGTTTTTTTCATATTGAATTGCAATTTCTAGGATGTAATAACCTAGAAATTCCCCCATTAGATACAAGCCTTAGAAAATAGTATAAAAGAAGGTGAAATTCCATCTAGGCAGCTGGAGGCAAAACTATGGAAAGTGACGTCTTTAAAGGGGGAGTAAAGGTTAAGAAAAGGTAGAAAGAAGCTTGCTGTGTGTTCATGGCTGAAAACAAATTGGTAGGACAGTACAGATTCTTCAGAGTGCTGTGCTGACATATGGCTGACTGGCATCCACCACCGTTATTATTTGATTTCTATGAATAGGTAAACACCCAAACCCAAACGGAACAGCTCTACCTGAGACAAAGCCACAAAGTCCTTTACTTATGTCATCTTCCCTAATGTTCCTTCTACTTTGACCCCAGGATCTAGTTACAGACATCCTAAACTCAGCTGGCAGGTAGACCCTTTTGACTTTCATGTCCCTTCTTTATTGACATTCTTGATATGTTTTGTCTCTTCTGTGTCTCATTCTGGGAGGACTTAGAGGCACTTCACCTGAGCATCTGTGGCCTGGGGCTTTCCTCTGTGATGTCATTGTCTGTTAGGATTTTTGCCTTCCCTGTGGAGACCTGGGAGCAGGGCTGGGGGTTGCATTTTATCTGCAACAGCATCCTCTATGCCTGGCATACAGAATTACATCTAACATCAGAGTCTACAGTCATGATAGACTGGACTGAATTGATGTCTTAACCACCTGTCGCTTGATACATATGACACGAAGCTAGAGGTAGTTTGCTATACATGTACACTTCAGAGATTATCTTTACTGTTTTCCCTACACATGCTTGTATGACTTCTGATTTTGCTTAGCATATGTCCATTGCCCTGACTGATAGGTTTCACTGAGATGTTCTCATGTATGTGTTCCATGTAGACTCTGCTTGTGTCTACTCCCTTAGAGATTTTTATCATGTGGATTGCACTCTGCTATGGAGCCGTTTCCTCCCTGATGAAAGTGATCCATCTTGGATAGAAGCTGCTTAAGGGAGGGTGTTAAAATGAATGAGAAGCAACAGGATGTCCTAAGGGAAGGTGG
Organism: Mus musculus; assembly: GCF_000001635.26. NCBI lineage: Eukaryota > Metazoa > Chordata > Mammalia > Rodentia > Muridae > Mus > Mus musculus. The sequence goes on along the minus strand of NC_000073.6, from coordinate 124,846,385 downwards.
AAGCCCATGAGGAAAAATCGAAGATTCTCAATCTCAGGAAAGAAACAACTCAACAGCCTCAGGAAACCCACGAAACTGACCAGACTCACTAGATTCCTTCCTCCCCTTAGAGTGCTGAGACACACTCTAACACAATTTGAGCTGCCTGCTGATCCCTCTGCAGTTTGTGCATCACACCCCAGGTCTCTAGTTTCTGTGAGCTGTTAGCCATGCGGGGATTGTCTTGTGGTGATGTAGCTGCCTTTCTGTCATTTCTGTTCCTGTAAGTAACCCCTCACCCATACTCCTTTAAGTAACCTCAATAAAACTCATTGGTTCACCATTTTGAACCTTGGTGGTATCCACACTGTGATCTGGATTTGAAGTCATATTTAGGGTGACTCTGTAAGCTCACATCTCCTCTGGAATAGGGTCACACAACAGAACTCAATAGAAATGATCAGAATCATTTTTAAAAGTTCGCAAATAGCATTTAGAAGTAAATAAATAGCTGAATAGTATACTATTTAGCTATTTATTTATACTACTCAGCTATTAAGAACGAGGACATCCTGAGTTTTGCAGGCAAATGGATAGAACTAGAAAATATTATCCTGAGTGAGGTAACTCAAACCCAAAAGGACATACATGATATGTACTCACTAATAAGTGGATATTAGCCAAAAAAAAAAAAGTACAGAATACTCAAGATACAGTCCAAAGACCTCAAAAAGGTCAACAAGTTGAGGTGCCCAAATGAGGATGCCTCAGTCCCACTTAGGAGGGAGAAGAAAGCAATCATAAGTGGGGAAGGAGGGAGGGAGAGACCTAGGAGGGAAAGTGGACAGGGTGGGGGAGTGAGGGCGAGAGGGGAACCTGATCTGGTACTGGGTGAAAAAAAGGACTGAAGTCCTGAGGGCCAACAGAAAGAATGAAAACAGGCAACCTGGGGAGATAAGAGGTTGGGGGGGACCCTCCAGAATGCACCAGAGAACTGGGAGGTGAGAGACTCTCAGGAATCAAAGGGAGGGAACTTAGATGGAATGCCCAACAGTAGGGAGAGGGAAAGAAGACAGGGTATCGAATGAGGGAGAGGGGGGCCATTCCACAGTCACAACTCTGACCCATAATTGTTCCTATCTGAAAGAATTACAGGAATGAAACTGGAGAGGAGCCTGAGGAAAAGGCCCAGCGACAGGCCCAAAGTGGGATCCAGCTCAAGTGGAGGTCCCAAGGCCTGACACTATTACTGAGGCTATGGAGAACTCACAAAAAGGGACCTATCATGACTGCCCTCCAGAAGACCCAATAAGCAGCTAAAAGAGATGCAGATATTTGCACCCAACCAATGGACAGAAGCAGTTGACCCCTGTTGTTGAATTAGGGAAGGCTGAAAGAAGCTAAAGAGAAGGGTGACCCTGTAGGAGGACCAGCAGTCTCAATTAATCTGGACCCCTGAGATCTCTCAAACACTGGACCATCGAACAGGCAGCATACACCAGCTAATATGAGGCCCCAAACACATATACAGCAGAGGACTTCCGGATCTGTGTTCAACCAGAGATGATGAACCTAACCCTCAAGAGAGTGGAGGTTCCAAGGAGTTTAGAGGTCAGGTGGTATAGGGGGGCGGTGTGGAGACATCCACATGGAGACAGAGGGGTGGGGAGGAGGTATGGGATGTGGAACAGTCAGAGGGTGGATGGCCGTGGGGGAGGAATAAATATGGGGTATTAAATAAATAAATAAATAAATAAATAAAGCTAATTATAAAATGCAGAAATTATAGCTATGTAAGGTTAAAAGAGGAAAATACCTGTTTAAAGAAAAGAAGTTAATAAATAGATCTCTGTGAAACAGATCAAGAGAGTATAGGATAGGGTAGGATAGGGTAGGCTCGATAACAGTAGGCTGAAATAGAAAAGAATAGAAATATTAGCTTGAATGTCATGTACAAGGTAACAAGCTATTTTATGACTCATGTAGACTATTATCTATCCATAATATGCAAAATAAAGTGCAGGCACATATAAATATATAATAGCTAATTCTGCATGTAAAGAAGTAGGTATGATTATGGGTGTGACTTGGTCACAGTATAAATACCCTATAAGTCCTTGTTCTGGATCACTTCTGCTAAGATTATAGTAACAGCATTGCTGGGGGGATGGGCAATAGTCAGTCAAGCCAACCTGACCAACAGTCAAGCTTTCAACATCCTAGAGCAAGTTAATTAGCCCTCCCAGGTTGTTTAGTTTTCTTCTATTTTCATTCTTAATTATGCCCTTTTCCTTGTGCAAAAGTGACACTCCTTCACTATTTCCCATTTGATGTGCAGTGATTCCTTGAAGAAGGAGGCTACTGACCCACATCATGGGCATTAGGGTGGCCATAGGAATTGTTTGACCAATGATGAGAAGCCTTACATGGTGCTAAAAGCCTTAAGAGGACTTGTGTGTAAGTATGTGGCTGCTTTTCATTTTATTCTATGCTGTGGAAAAGGCATGTCCTGTGTCTTGTATGCACTGAGTCCTACATGGAGAGAACACAGAGAACAGAGCATAGTTGGCCCATAGACAACAACATGCAGCTTAGCATGATATAAATGTGCTCAAAGACATCATTGATAGTTGGCTCTTGCTTTGTTTTATTGTGTGATAATTTTATATATGAATATAATATGTTTTGTTCAAGCCCTTTCCTGCTTCCTCCCCCTCCAATTTCTTCCTATCGTTCCATCACCATTCCCTCCCAATTTCACATCTTCTTTTAAAAATTATTTTTAAACCCACTGAGTCCAGTTAGTGTAGCCTTTATGGGAATGGTATAGGAACATGTTTTTGGATCACGGTTTCCTGCTTAGTGGCTATATCTCTGTAGAAGCACATCTCTCCCAGCATTCATCAGTTGCCAATGGCTCTTTAGATAGGAGCAGAACTTCCTGATCATCTCTTTCTTGCATGCTGGGATTTTGTCTGGCTTGATCTTGCAGAGGTCTTACGCTGTTGCATATTCTATGAGTTCCTATGTGTACCTGCTCTGCTGTGCATGGAAAACAGTGCTCTGCTGTAGCTGTCCACAGCCTCTGACTTTCAGAATCTTCTGGCCTCTCTTTGATGATAATTGACCATCCCCAAGAGACATAGATGTAAGCAGATTCATCCTCTCATCACCAAGCTTACACTTATATTCATTTTCAAGTTCTCTCTCTCCCCCTCCCCCCCTCTCTCTGTGTGTGTGTGTGTGTGTGAGTGTGTGTGTGTGTGTGTGTGTGTGTGTGTGTGTGTGTGTGTGGTTACAGGTCTAGAAACAAGAGTCATCTGGCCATAGATCACCATTTCTAAACCATGAGCCAAAAAACAAGCCTTTCATCCATTTACATTGCTTTTCTCAGTATTTGTCAGCACAATGAACAGTTGACTGTTATGGTCTGGACTAGAACAGTCAAGTTAATGACCATGAGGTTTGCTCCTATCACAGGCCACTCTGCAGGAGCAAAACCATCTCTGCTTTATTAGGGCCCAGAGGCTGAATCCCAACTCCTACATTCCATCTCTTAGCCTTGCATACATTTTAAACAAACACACATCTGCATCTGCCACCCCCACCCCCACCCTGCATATGCCTGCTACTCTCCTATGGCTCATATACTTAATTATCATAACAGGGCTATGAAGGGGTTACTCTAATCAGACTCATTTCACAGGTGAGGTAACTGAGGCCTATGATGGTGACGAGATCTGCTGGAGGTCTTGTCACTACGGGGGAACGTAGGTTTGAAAGCAAATAACCAGGTTCCAAGGCTGAACTCATTGTTGCACCTCAAGCCTCACCTTGGATGCTAGATCTACATTTGTGTGCCTGGTCCTTTAATATGCCGACAGGCCATCATCTAGCTTGTAACTTCCTTTGCCACTCTCTTCTAACTCCTAATACCATTTGAGTCCTTCTCAGGACTTCCCCTTCAGAGCAGGGCTTGTGTTCTCAGGAAGTAGACACTTGACATCACAGGTCCTCTCCACAGGCTACGCTTTAAGAATGTCCACACCGGATTCCTTAGCAGAAGGGATGTACTGCTAGAATCTTCTTAACATATCAGGGTGGAAAGTATGTTGTGTGTCATTCAGAATTTACCATTCTTCTGGGTTTTTTTTTTCACATTAAAGCTCAGAAAGTCCCCAGTGTCTTGAAAAGCTATCATTGTATTTTCTCCCAATTCCTCAGCTTTGGCTACAGCATCACTCATGGTGACTGGTTCCTTGGTGGGACTCAAGGAAAATGCTCCTGGGCATATATGACTCTTACATTTTTATTTCTTCTATAAGCCAATATTTAAATTCTTTAGTGAGTGGTCTTCCCTGTGCAGACAATCCTGTGGCTTTATCTGACCTCAGCAGGATACTCAAGCTTTGTTGAAATATGTTAGTAGAGCTAAGCTAAGAAGTTTGCACAAACCAGTTTCCCTCTCATTACTAACACTGTCGCAGGACTTCTCTGTCAGAACCTGCTGTGCACGAACTCTAACATGCTCAGTGACAAATGGCCTGTTTCTGCCCATTGCCTCATGGCTTGTAGCTTCAGGGAGTCAATACCTTCTATTCTGCTCAATCCCAGTGTTGAGCCACTTCAGCTCAGTGCAGTTAGTCTTTTCCATTGGCTCCTATGCAATTAAGCAGTTTGGCCTCATTTCTCCCTCCTCTCACATCTACAAGTTAGCAATCTCTTACTATGACAACAACCTGAGACATTGTACAGCATCTCATTTAAAAGCTCATGGTCATACTCTAAGTTGATGAAATTAAGAGTACTGCTTCACAACTAAATCTCAGTGTGGCCAAATACCATCTTGGCTCTATAAGACTTCAAGTGCAACCTAGCTTACTGGTATAAAAGGTTAAGTTTTGTGGTAATTGGTGGGGCATGGTCAGGGACCTAGGACTATGAAGGTGCTGCCGCATCTAATTTCTTCACCTCATTGTTAAAGATGAGATTCCTAAGTGTCACATAGTTTTTCACCAACACTTGCAGTCTGCTTAACTCAGAGTCCTCAGCACAGTGCAAGGAGCCCCAGTTTATACTGAAAGCTTCATAGAAAGTTCCTTTCTTCTAACCCTCCAATGAAGCCCCTTTTCAGTATAAATATTAGGAAAATGACCTTATTCAAACTCATCTGCTCTTTATTCTGTATGCCCCTAGTTTTTACTCTCTATATCATGCTTGGAACTCCAGGAAGCTGAACCCACAGGCCTCTTCACCTGGACTTGTCACTGATGTCTACTTGAGCTCAGCCCATGGGAAGTGCTTTGAACTCAGAGTGCCAGAATGGGCCTGAGATACTGTCTCTGCTGCATCCTGATTTGGTATCTTCTGTGCTGTGACTGAGGGCATTTTCAGAGACAATTAGATCATGATGGTTCTGACCCAATCGATGGAGTTCTTCTTCAATGGATGCATAGATATGAGGGCATTATTTGGAAGGGGTGAACTAGGTGAGGCCTAGTTTGGGGAAGTGGGTCACTGATGGGGGTTGTCCTTGTACTGTTTTTGTTGTTGTTGTTCTGTCCCAGATCTTATCTCCTTACTCTGCTTCCTATCTGCTGAAAAATAAAGAACACCCTCTAACACACACACACACACACACACACACACACACACACACACACACACCACACCACATACTATACACAGACACTCACACACATCCTGCAACACTACATACCACATATACAAAGACCATGCACAGCCAGGCAGTGGTGGTGAACACCTTTAATCCCAGCACTTGGGAGGCAGAGGCAGGCAGATTTCTGAGTTCAAGGCCAGCCTGGTCTATAAAGTGAATTCCAGGACAGCCAGGGCTATACAGAGGAACTCTGTCTCGAAAAACCAACCAACCAACCAACCAACCAACCAACCAACCAACCAACCAACCAAACCAAACAAACAAACTAACTAAAAACAAACAAACAAACAAAAACCCAAACACCATGCACTCAAATTCCACACACACACACACACACACACACCATACCCCACACCACACATACATCATACCCCACATCACACACATTACACACATTACACCCCCCACACACATATACACCACACCACATATCACACACTTGAACACACACACACACACACACACACACATACACTTAGTGATATTCAACAAGGAGCATGAAGACAGGTGGCATGGATCAAATACTCCAGAACTCTGATGCATTGCAGAGCCCCTCTCTTAAACTGGTTTACGTCAGGTAATTTGTCCCAGCAAGTGGGAAAGTAATAAAACAACACATTCATATTTGCAATCCAACATATCATGGTGCCTTTTGGGCAGTTCTGTGTTCTGGGGCTCCACATTTTATTGAACTCCAAAAGGCTACTTTCTCTTCTTTCTGGCATTGGGATGCAGCATTTGAGTCTCGGTTTTTAAGTCCCTTGGTGCCTCATTATCTCTTGTTAGCTCCCTTCACCCTTCCCACACCTCTAGAAATAATCGCTTTATTAACGGTTTGAAGCAACTGAGTAGAATTCTATTTTCTATCAGGATCAAGATACACCACACAAAGAGACTGTGTAAGAAAAATGAATCCAAACCCCTAGAGCATCCCCAAATCTACCTGCCCATCTGTTGATAACCAAGTCAAAAGAAAGAGCCAGGAGAAGAGTCTCAGGAGGTCCTTGGCTTAGTTTATTTAGATCTAAATGGTGCAGAAGAAGAATCCAGAGCACTGTGGGTGGAGACTACATCAGTTCCAACCCTGTGTGTCCCACCCATTGGAAGCCAGACTGGTCAGAACAGAAATCCTGCAACATGGTGATAGAAGATGTACAGAAATAAGCCTGTCTGGGGGCAAAGAGTCTAAAATTCTCCTGCTCCTATGCAATGCATCCACTCTAAGAATTGTTTGGTTCATAAACAAACAAACAAACAAACAAACAAACATCCGCTACGTCCAGATGATAGACTTTGTGACTGTTCTGGAGTCACCTATAGCTACTGATTTGAAGTAGGTGTTTGGGAGTCTCATTACTTTCTCTCCATATTCCCTGAAGGGCTCTCCCATGCCAGCCCAAGTGGACATGTCACCTTGCCACCATGTTTCTGAGCCTGGCCAGTCTATGTTCACAGGGCACTGTTTCGTTCAAGCATTCCTTTGCTGAGTCTAAGTGTGCCTAGGAGTCAACAGACTCCACATCCTTCTCTTCCTTTCCTTCTCTGTGCATCGTGAATAACTCCAAAACATAGCTTATAATACTATAAAAATATGCCGGTATTCTTTAATTTATATGTAAATTACATGTAAAGGGAAAAAGCACGGGCTGCTGCTATATTACTCTCTCGTCTGCATTCTAATATCTCAAACAGCCTGCTTTTATTACTTGTTTTATTTTCGCTTTTTTAAAAATTTGTTTCTCTTGCAATGGGATCTATCCTTGTTGCTATGGCTGGTCCCAAACTCATGACCTCCAGCATCTGATATGGACCACTTTGTGAAGAAATGGACTGAATTACAGATTCTGTAGCCTCAAAGATGTGATGGCAGCACTAGCTCAGCTCTGTGGAGGTCTTGCCATGACAGGACAAGAAAAATTGGGATCCCCTCCCTCTTCCTCCAATTGACTGGAGACCTCCCACGAAACTTTGCTCTTAAATGTCTTGCTTCCCACTGCTAGCTACACTGAAGATCAAGTGCTTAATACCTGGGGCTTGAAAGGTACTCCCCCGACCTTAACCAAACCCTAGCACACCCTCTTTGCCTTGAATTGACTTATCTGAATTGTTTTTTATTCCTTAGATCAAAAGTCTGAGAGATCCACATGCGTGCCCTGTCTGTTTATATTCTTCTGTATAGAGAAAGGAATGCCCTATCATTTGCCTGGAGCTTTGTTAATATTTTGTTAACTATTTTTCATTCCACTCAAAAGAACTAATATTCGCACACATACATGCACACACATAACAACCCCCATACCCCACGCACCCCCACACACTATTTTGCAGATAGTTTAATCAAAGCTCAGAGAAATGTCTTCTAAGGTTAGATAGTGGCAGACTTGCATTCAACCTTGGCTGCTGTAGAGTGGATGCTGTCAATCACCCTGTTTCTCATGAAAACAGAATCAGCCCCCCCTCCCAAAAATCCTCTTTTGTCTTAGCCCAGTGCAGAGAAAAATCAAGTGGGAAAGGGGATCAGTGTCCTCACTTCTGTCAGCTAGGACTACTCAACCTTGAAACCCCCTTAGTGTGTGTGAGCCGATTTTTCTCTCATTTCCAAGAAGTTACATTTAGCATGAAGTAAATGACCTGAATCCTGCCACGGCTGCTTCATTCCCACACTCATCTTATGAATTTGAGCATGGTTTTTATTTCCACCAACCCTTCCCTTCTTGGTCCCTAGGAATGTGGGCCTACCTCAGGCAGGACAGCTGCCATGTCAGCTTCATCTTGACTCTCCTTGAACCCAGACTCAGCAGCAACAGAGCCCCAGGTGCCTTGGTCACCCTTCTAAATGCTACCAGGGCCAGAGAAGAGAGAGGTGCTGAATAAATAGCCAAACTTGGGAGGTGCTTCATCCATGGTGTGTTGCTCCATTGATGTGTGTTGCCATGGTGACCTCTGATTATTTTTTGAGCCAGGAGAATTAATTCTATTGAATTTTCTGTCCTAATAACTTAAGAAATTAATTTTCCATATTATAAAATTCAAATGCACAATCTTGTGAACCAAGGTTTAGCAAGCTAAACTAATCCGTTCAATTTCATTCCAGGCTGAGATACGCAGGCTTCTACATAGCAAAAGGGCAGGACTTACTGGCAAATGGCACTATGGACTTCAGTCATGCTCTGAAAGGTGGCTGTTCATTTTCAAAAAGTTGAGCCTTATGGCAGCACTAGAATTTTCCAGAAAGGTCAAAGCATGCAGAAGCATATAAAACTTTCTTTTCTCTTGCTTGTAAATTTCCAAAGCCTGTCTAGTGAGCCAGAAGCATTCTCGGTCTCTTCTGCCTTCTCTGCTCTGGGCTCATCCTTCCTTTTATTGGAGACAAGAGCCAGGGACTACTGAATGAATGATCCTTAAAGTCAAACTCACCCAACTGGACTCCAGAACATGGTGACCTGGGTGCCACACCTTTGAGCCCTGCACTTCGCCCCTTTGTATCCAATTTTGTCTTAATATGGTTGTACTGTCAAAGCTTCTGCCCCCAAACATGGCCTGTTAGGTTGTTCCCACATTTTCTACTCTATTCCAGTCATTGTAAAGTCTCTTCTTCCACCTTGGTCCATGCCATTCTTTGTAAGGAATCTTACCATCATGTGACTGGATACTGTCCTGGTTCCCACTTGCTATTCCTCTGGTTTCTTTCAAGGCATTTCACTTAATTCTGCATGTGCACACACACCATGGGCTGTCACACCTATGCCCAGGAGATTAACTTTCTTCCCAGCATGCTCTCCTTCTGGGCCTCTGTCCTTCTCAGAGGCTTTCATATCTACTTTATTTGGGAAACTGGCCAGAGCGTGAACTCCGAGTGGGATGTGAGAATGCCTTTCCCCATCTCTGGTACTCACTGAGCACCCAATCTCCAGTCAGTCTGTGCTGGATACCCAAGCAGCATCCAGGATCCTGGATTACCTTTCCAACAGGCTTAGTCATTTCTGGAATGGAAATGTTTGAATTCTCGTTTTGAACTATGGCAGCTGTCCCTGCCTTCCTCCATCTCCCACCTACTCATCTTTTGGGGTTTCTGGAGATAACACCTCCTACAGGCATACTTGATTTAGATCCACTTCTGGAACCTTCACACTGCTTAGGACACTGTGCCAGCAGAGATGTTTGGGTATCCTGTTATAACCACCCTGGACCACAAATGCTCTTGTTTATACTTCCAGTTTTGTATCCCATCCCCCAGAAACTGACAATAGATCATTCATTGTTGCATGAAACTTTTACAGAAACAAAAGCCTTGTCTGAACATTTTCCTAAATAATCAATTGTTAAATACTCTATCTAAATGTGTTACTTTTCCGATCTATAAAGTTTACGATTCTTCCTGCCTGGTCTTCTGTCTTACTCAGTGCTCTATTGCTGTAAAGAGACACCATGACCATAGCAACTCCTGTAAAAGAAAGAAAGCATTTAACTGGGGCTTGCTTACTGTTTCAGAGGCTTAATTCATTATTGTCGTGGCAGGGAGCATGGCAGTGTGCACACAGATCTGGTGTTGGAGAAGTAGCTGAGAGTGGAATTTCCTGATCTGGAAGCAGCAAGAAGAGAGGGGCACTATGCCTGGCTTGGGCTTTTGAAACCCAGAAGCACACTCCTAGTGACATACTTCTTCCAACAAGGTCACACTTCCTAATCCTCTCAAATGGTGCCACTTCCTGGTGACCAAGCATTGAAATCTGTTAGCCTATGGTGGTGGTGGTGGGGCATTCTCATTCAAACCACCACACCCTTGATCCCGAATTCAAGCTGCCTGTTGTCCACTCCCCCACCTCTCCTCTTTCTACTTCCTCTCAGATGTATTCAGACTCCCTCTCCCTTTACCCTAAAGAGGGTCATTTTTTGTCTGCTCTAGCAGACCAGAGCTGAGAAAAATAAGTTAAAAAATAGGAGAACTTGACAAGAAATATCTAGAATAACTACCTATTTAAATATTATTTAGTAATATGAAATGAAAACCAATCAAAAGGGCAGTGACATCTCCAAAGATGTTTCCATACAAGTTTCAGTAAACTATAAATTTTAAAAGAAATAGATTTTTTTTCTAATTATGTGAATTTTGTAATGATCCCAGATAAATCATTTTTTTGAAGTGGCTTTGGGAAATTGATCATGCATTGAATCAATTTGAAGGGATTTGATACTTATTGATTATGCTTGCTCTATGACTAACAAGTTCCTCTCATCTGTCTGTCTGTCTGTCTATTCATCTCCCTTCCTATCCTGCTTTCATACACACTTGCATACAGCATCTGTAATTTCTCTCTTCATTTGCACATTTTTAAAATGTAATATTTAATTTTTGTTATTTTCCAATACATTAAGCTGAAATAGGATGACATAATTTCCCTCCTTACTTTCTTCTCTCCAGACCTTCCCAGCTTCCTCCCTTAAGATCTTCCCATGTCTTACCGTGTCTCAAGTTGATAGCCCCTTTTTCTTTGCATTTGTCATGCGTGTGTGCATGTGTACGTGCGTGAGTGTGCATGTGTATGTGTGAATAAATATGACTTCCGGTGTCTGTTTTGTTGTTTGTGTGTATATGTTTTTAAGGTTGTCCAGTATAAATTAGACAGCCAATAAGGGTCTCAATCCCTGGGAGAGGCTATTTCCCCTCTCCTAGTAGTCATTAGTTGCTTGTTTGTCTAAGGGTGATAACCCACAATTTTTTCTCCCCATGTTAACATGTCCATAGACAATTCCAATTGCTCTGGTCTTGTTTAGACAGTCATTTCTAGGAGGCTTCACAGCTGGCTTCCTGGTATTCTGGTTTTATTATCTTTCTCTCTTCTCTTCTGGGGTGTTCACTGAGTTATAGATGCAGGAGCTATAATGTAGAAAGACCAGCTGTGTCTGGGTGCTCCATGAGTTGTTAATCTCTCTATTTTGTCCAGCTGTGGTTGTCTGTGATGTTGTCCATTTATTATAAAGAGAAGCATCTTTGATGAGGATCAGTAGTTCACTTACCTCCAAAAGGTGGCTCATATCCTTTTCTTTTCCCACCACCTCTCCCATCCTTAGGCATATTTGAATGTGTGTGTGTGTGTGTGCGCACACACACACACACACACACACACACACACACACACACACACCTGAGCACATTATGACATTTTTTTCAATTTCTTTGATCTCATAAGCAATTATTCCAGTCTATTTCCCTGTCGATTCTCTTTCCTAGTCTCTTCTCCTCAACATTGCTGTCCCTCTCTTTTTCAAAGTGCTGTCTCTGTTTCTTTTTATCTTTTCTCTCTGCCAAGTCATACACCCTTCCCTATTCTCCTCATTTCTCTGTGGAGTGATGTCAAGTCCTCCAATGTGCATCTGAAGGAGAGGGGCGAGCCAGTGCTGAAGGTAGCCTCTGCTTTTAGCCCAGAGAAAACACCCTGAGAAGCTTTCCAGCAGAGTAAGGACTTCCCATCACTGCCAGGGTACTTTTGTTCTCAGTGTACCCACAAGTTAATAATGACGATCGTCACATCCAAGGTTTAGGAAGGAAACAAAGCCTTCCACTCCAGCAGCTCACGCATCATCATTAAAGACAAGTTGGAAAAGGTTTGAAAACCTGGAATACGAGTGGCAGACTTTCCTTTACCTTGACTGTGCTTCCTTGTCACTGGAGTTTTCATGTAATTTGTTCTCCAGTTTCATGTCCCACTGTGGTGGCATCCAGGTGATGGAGTCTTTGAGACACCTCCTGTCTTAGTCAGTGTTCTTTTGTTGTGAGAGACACCACGGCCACACAAGCAGACATGGCACTGGAGAAGTAGCTGAGAGTGCCACATCTGGATCCACAGGCAACAGGAAGAGAGAGCCACTGAAACTCCTTGAACATTTAAAACCCCAAAGCCCACCCCCAGTGACACACTTCCTCTAACAAGTTCACAGCTCCTAATCCTTCTCAAAGAGTACCATTCCCTCATGACTAAGCATTCAAGTATATGAGGCTATAGGTGTTGTTCTTATACAAACCGCCACACTTCCACATGGGGAGGGTCAGGTCATGCTGTCTTTACTCCCAGAAGGGCTTAATGTTGCCTTGTAAGTGTGTGTGTGTGTGGGGGGGGTCTTTGTGCTCTTATAAAAGAGGAGCTCCAGCTCATTCATCTCTTGATTCCCTACAAGCACATGAGCCAATTCTCTGCCAAGGTTGGGAGGTCAAGGGGGCAGGGGGACGGGTGAACCATCTACAGGATACCTGCTGTTGGGATCCTCTAGCCAGAAAACGATTTTACTTACACACTCCAGGCACTCAATTGGAGCAATTGAAGATGGACTAAGACACTTGCCATTGAGAGAGAAACTGAAGAAGTTGGTGCTTCCTGGTCACTGGCCATCTTGAGATGTCAGTGTGAGCACTCACTAACCACCAGTTCTGTGGATTTTGCGATTTCCCATTCACTCAGCTAAAGCCTCAGTTTCCTAGCGATGGCGGTGTGTCAGGGCTGATGGGTTGGGTCTGGTAGTTGTCATAAGTTGCAGCATTAGACCTGGGTCCTAATGTGTGGAGAGAAAGGTGTGCACTTTTGAGAATGCCTCTCTGTACTTTGTTGTCCAAGCTTTTCTGTAAATATGACCATGTGTAATCAAAGCTTGTTTGGCTTTAGTTTTCACATGAACCATCTATCCTTCAAACTGTGAGCAATCAAAACACAATGGTCATTGGATACAATGGCTCCTCACGAGAAAAAGATCAAGGAATGTGCTCCTAGTACCTACCTAGGAGAACAGGTATTTCAGCTCAGTAGTGTAGGAAGCCGCCCTCACATTCGCCGTTGCAAGATGGCACTGACATCCTGTGTTCTAAGTGGTAAACAAATAATCTGCGCATGTGCCAAGGGTAGTTTTCCACCCCATGTGCTCTGCCTTCCCCGTGACGACAACTCGGCCGATGGGCTGCAGCCAATCAGGGAGTAATACGTCCTAGGTGGAGAATAATTCTCCTTAAAAAGGGACGGGGTTTCGCCATTTGCTCTCTTGCTCTTGCTCTTGCTCTGGCTCTTGCTCTCTTGTGCTCTTGTGCTCTGGCTCCTAAAGATGTAAGCAATAGAGCTCTTGCTCTCTTGCACTCTTGCTCCTGAAGATGTAAGCAATAAAGTTTTGCCGCAGAAGATTCTGGTTTGCTGCGTTCTTCCTGGCCGGTCGCGTGAATGCGGGTAAGACAGTAGAAAGCCCTAAACAGAAGGTGAAGTCTTCCAGGCATCCTGATATGCATGTTTGAATATTAGATCTGGAAGCAGGGTTGGCTGGAGGGAGGCAAGGGCAAATTCTTGATTGGGGAATTTCTCAGTCCAGAGCCTGAATTCAGGGATTTTCTCTGATCTAAGGAGCAAGGAATCTTATCTGCTATCTGCTGCCTTTCCCAGCATTAGGTGTTGAAAATAGGATCTGAAGCTACATCCTTAAGTCATCCTGAACACAACAAGGCTTAGCTTCTCTCGGAGGATCATTAGATAGAGTCTGTTTGCAGTTCATGTCCATGTAGGTGTTCACAACTAAACAGTGCCCCTGGGGGACTGTGTGTGCATCCATCATGAATGCCTGTGGGTTTGTGTGTGTGTGTGTGTGTGGGGGGGGGGGGTGCTGACAGATGATGACTGTGGTGTACATGTAGGACTCTGTGTAGTTTGTCAAGTGTTGAGTATCGTGGATCACTGGACTCCTCTGCAAGATCTTGTGTGAGATCTGGGATTCTGACTCTGCAACTGTTTCATTGCTTTTCCTGTCATTGTGCCAAAGACTGACAAATGCTACTTAAGGGAGGGGAGGTTTGCTTTGGCTCACAGTTTGTGGTGACAGTCCATCATGAGGAAGCCACAGAGGCAGCAGCTACTTATGGTGTGTATCTCATCACCTTGCATCCACAGCCATGAAGCAGAAAGCAACGGGCACTTGGGCTTAGCTCATTTCTCAAAGAACCATGGACCCCAACCCAGGGAAAAATATCTCTCACAGTGGGCAAGTCTTTCCTCCACAACTAAATAATCAAGGTACTTCCTAACAGGCACTTCCAGAGACACCTAAATAATCATACACATTACATTATCATACACCTAAACTACAGGTTTCTTTCTGTCACATTTATTTATTTATTTATTATAAATATTTACATATACAGATTTTTTAAATAAATAAAGTTACCTACTGTTAATGATATTACTTCTGAAATATCACTGGGGCAGTGTCTTCCAATTCTTTTGATATGCCTGGACATACTCTGGGGCCATGTTACAGAACAGAATCTGATTTAGGAGGTCTTAGGTAGAGGATGAAGCTTTTCATTTCTGATAAGCTAATTTTAGAATATACTCAGGTTTTACACATTAAGGTCATCTCAGGCCTGGGGTGGGTGCGTGGGTGAAACATTCATGCCCCCCAGGCAACAAATCTGAGAAGCTCTGTCACTGGCTCCTGCTGTGTCTCCTCTGACACCACAGCGAGGGTATCATATAACCAGTGGGGTGCAATGTTCAGTTTCACTAGACTCTAGAGCAGCAGTTTTCAACCTGTGGATGGTGACCCTCTGGGGGTTGAACGACCCTTTCATAGCAGTCACACATTAGATATGATTCAAAACAGTAGCAAAATTGCAATTATGAAATAGCAACAAAATAATTATATGGTTGTGGCACACCACAGGAGGAATGGTATTAAAGGGTCACAGCTTTAGGGAGGTTGAGAACCACTGTGGGGGTGGGATCTGCTATGTGGGTCTGACTACGGCACACTTGTACCTGGTTACACTCACCCTCCTGCACAGCACACACTTGTGAGTCCCCCAGAGCTGCTGTTTCAGCACCAATCTGATCCACATGCAGCCCCCTGACCCTGTACTATTTAAAGGTCTGAACCTTATTCTGTAGTATAGGGTGAGTGATTTTCTCTTATAATTATAAGAGAATTTTTCTTGGTGGAACTTAAGAGTCTCCCTTGGCTCCACCTACAAAGAATTTAACCCAACTGGACTAAAATTCAATTAAAAATGAACCAGATAACATAAAACTAGGATTCACCTCAGCAATCCCAAGGAACAGCCAGATTTGGGCCAAGTTGACTGATGATCAGCCCAGAATGCTGGTTTCGGCATCAGCATGGCCAGCTGCTTCATCCTCAGCTTACCCGTCCTCATCCCTCTGTCATCACATGCCCTGGTGACCACACTTCCCAATGCCTCCAAGCATGTCATTTTGTTCTAGGTCTCATTTCAAAGCACAGCCTCGTCTTTCTGAAATGCCTTCTCAAATTTTCTCTAGAAAATTACTCTCATCTGCTGTCTTGTCTTTGAACCCTTGTCCCCCCACTGCTGCTGTGACAGACTTAATTATTCTTTCTTAGGAACTAGCTCTGATCCTTTCATAACTCAGCACGGCTGTATTTGCACCCACAGAGTCTATGATGCTAAGTCTGAGCTCTTGAGGTTAGAGGTTAGGCATTACTGTTGGACTACCCAAACTGGGAAAGAAAGGGGCAGACAGAGCCAGGACTGAGTCCTGAGCCTACTTCTGCTTAGCTTGTGGGCATGCTATTGATCTGATGGCACCTCGTCCTGATCCCATTCCTTTTTTTCAATATAAGCAAGAAAACTTGCCAGCAAGAACCGCTGCAAAGATTAAATGAGAAGACTCTGCAGGAGAAATGGCAGATTTCATCATCACGAATCTCATCACCTGTGTGCATTCTTGACACACAGAGGCTGGCCTTAGAATGTATCAGGAAATCAAAGAGGCTGCACCCACCTGAAGTGGAAAGACGATGCCAGGGTCCACACTGGTGATGTGGGCTGCAGCAACCACAGGAAAGGGAAATGAAAATTATAAATAGTAACAGTGGTGATGTCCTTGGATCTAAGCCCCTCGCTGCTGGGAACATAGCCTGAAAAAAAATGGAGATAACAAAATGGAAAAGAACAAACAATCACAGAGATGGCTGCTACTGGGGTGTCTGTGTTGGAAAAAAAGGCATGCATGCAAGGTTTTTAAGTGGCCCCAAGTCGAACTGGCAGTACAAATTGTGGTTCCTCTCTATAAAGCTGTATTGATCAGCTATCTCAAAACGAATGCAGAGGATCTATAGAAATGTTGGGAAATGCTTGTGTTCCCACATTAAACTGAAATGATGAATACTGAATGACTATGCTGGGATCATTGCTCATATGGCAGGGGAAAAACAAAGAAAAGAAATATGTAGAAAGAAAAGATGTGCATATGTTTTATGATTATAGAATTCGTGGTTTTTCCTCATTATTTTAAAGAATGGGGTTTTTTTTGTTTGTTTTTCTTTTTTTTTCTTTTTCTCTTTTTAGCAGAGACATTCCTTTTTGTTCCCTGGCTTCAAAACTGCTCTATTTCATACATCTTTGCAGCAGCGTGCCCACATGATGTAAGAATCAGGGATTGTACTCAGTGAATCAAGCTTCCACCTGTACCCACGAGGAGCTGTGTACTCATGGGACAGAGACAACAAACAAACAAACAACACAACACAACAAATGCCTAATGGTGAAAGAGATAGATGGCCTGAAGTGAAAAGAGACAAGCTTAAGAAGGGAAGAGCTGAAGCCCATGCAGCTCCAGACCCATCACTCCTCATTACTAAAACTTTACAAGGCCTTCTGTGCTCTGTCTGAGCCTAAAAGCCAAGGGTACTGAAGTAGACTCTGGGATACTGCATGGCAGAGTCACCTCCCTTCACCACCTGGCACTTTCTGCCTTACTCACTATACTCCGGGCCACTCTGCTCCCTGTTGCTCTTTTCATGCCAAGCATGCTAGCCCCAGGGCCTTTGCAACTGGCTTCCTGATTTAAATGCTCAGTTCCCAATAAAGATTGGGATGATGTCATTTTAGCTAGGCCATGAGGACAGTGCAATCTCAGGTTTCTGGTCTTTCCTTGTTTCCTGTTTCTGTAAAGCACTTGTCACCAGGAGCGCTCTCTCTCTCTCTCTCTCTCTCTCTCTCTCAATATCTCTCTCTCTCTCTCTCTCTCTCTCTCTCTCTCTCTCTCTCTCTCTCTCTGTGTGTGTGTGTGTGTGTGTGTGTGTGTGTGTGTGTGTGTATTGGGTTTCGGTCCCATCCCACTTCAACTTCATCTCATCATGGTCATGGGACCTTGGTGTGATTTGCTCACCAAGGGCCTAGAATGCTGCTTGGCACATAGTAGGTCTTCAACAAAAGAATTACTGAATAAGTGAATAATAATGGGCCTGTCTACAAAAGGCAGTGTGGTAGCATTTTCCTCTGCACTAAGTCACAACGTCAGAGCAGCTTGCATCCAAGCAAACACTCAGAAAGCACAAACATAAGGTGACTCTTGCGGGGCTCCTAAAAAGAGCAGCAGGCTGGGCCAGCAGGTTCCAGCCAGCTAGAATGCCCTGTAAATGAGGCAGCATGCCTGTGAGCCCCCAGTGCCTACCTGGGAGACTCAATGCATTTTAATAAGAAAACAGACTTCATTTCTTTCTGTACTCCACAGCACAGGCTGTCAACAGTCAAGAGAAGGGAAAAATGAAATGCACTTCTGCTATTTTTGCATTCAGGAAAGTATACAGCTTAAAAAATAAAACCAGAAAAACAAAGGCAACCAGTTTAACAAATTAGATCTAGCTCTCGGCAAAGAGAATGTTTTTATTTTTAGCCAGTGCTAAACAACCCTCCTAACACTGTAAAAGTCTCAGAATGTGAAACTCTCAAAGAGCTGGAAAAGGTCCCTCTTGCCAGCGCAAATGCTTCCAGTAACACCGGGAAGCAAGATTCATTAGGAGCTATCTTTAGCATTATCAGCGATTTTGTTATTATCCGGTGTCCTTCATAAGGTGCACAGTGGCCTCCACTCGGATTTACAAAAGGGGAAGCAAAGGAGGGCTGGCAAGGAAAGCTGCCCCACTCCTCCTCGGGAACTGCTCCTGAGGAAGAGAGGGAAGAAAACCAGCAAGAGAAAGAGCAGGAATTTAAAAAGAAAAATTCAAACTAGGAACATCAGGGGCATTAAAAAATAGTCACATGTCACTGGGTGCTCTCCGGAGGAAGAGTTTGTATGAGCTACAAAGTTCCAGTAGCAGCAGAGAAAATTAAAAACAGAGGTCCAATAGAACCCATGAGAGCCAGGGCACTCCCTTCGAATATGCTTGTGACTCCATTTGGTATTTGTTCTGTGGATAAATGGAAGGAACCAAAATAGAGCAATGAACACTTAAAGCACACTCACACACACACTCACACACACACACACACTCACACACACTCTCACACATACATATACACTCACATGCACCAGTGCACACATGCATACACACATTCACATAAATTCACATGTGCCAGTGCACACATACTCATGAACACTCTCATACTCTCTTAAGCATACACTCACATATGCACCAATGTACACATATTCCCATATACATGAAATTATATGCATACAACTCATACTCTCAGACACAGTCACACCCTACCATATCTATTTTATACCCATATACACATGCATCAGTGCACACACAAAGGCTCATTCACATGCACATATATCAACACAGACACTGTTTATACACACATAATCATCAATTCACTTCAACAATGCAATACACATTCATACAAACATAATCACCAATGCATGCCCATAAACCCACACACACATATACCAATGCACACACACAGGAACACACACACACTCACATACCCAGTCACACACTAACATGTATTAATATACATATATATATTACCATACACATTCACACACATATAATCAAAAATACCAATATGAAATCATTCCCATATTACATCCACATGCACAAATATATACACATTCCCATTTACATGAACAGAAACACGCTAACTCCACCAGTGTGTACACACACCTACATATACACACTCTCAAGCACACCCACACAACCTCTTACACTCTCATGCACCCTGCACTGGCTATTATCAAAGCCCAAGGGTTGCAAATGGCATAGTTTCCTTGGATTGATTTGCTGGGGAGTAGAGTTCAGATAAGCTGACCCATGTGGTTTAATAACTCTCCAAACTGCAAGTGTTTTGGTCGCCATGATGGCAGAGCAGTTATGGTCATCAAACATGTCATTTTAGACATTGGTCTGACATGTGATGTGTGTAACAACTTATCTTCAGGGGTCCCAAAGAATGAACACACACAGACACACACACACACAGAGAGAGATAGATAGATAGAGAGAGAGAGAGAGAGAGAGAGAGGGGGGGGGAGAGAGAGAGAGAGGAAGAGAGAGAGGGAGAGAGAGAGAGAGAGAGAGAGAGAGAGAGAGTTTTAACTTTGTATATTTTTGCATGACAAATTGTTGACTGGCCCAATCTTGTGAAGCTAGATAGCTCAGGAGTACAAGAGCCAGGCTTGGATTCAGCTTTCTACACACTGTCTCTACCCACTTTTTCTGGCTCTTTTGTTCTTTGTGTCCCTTTTCCCCTGATGTTTCCCAGCCTTGTAAGGGGTAATATAGGTACCCTACACGTCTGGGCATTCTGCAGTCATCTTGCCTCTGAGTGTTTGACATTCCAAAGGCACAGTTCTAGGAGAGAACTGCACAGACAGAAAATTCAAGTGAAAGCAATCAGCTCAAATGTCCCCAGATGACAGTTTTTCCCAGCAAGCATGGGTATTGGTGGATGTCCTAGGAAAGGGAAGTCAGTGACCCTCAGCTGGTCTCAGGTGCCACACGCTTCTCAGAAATTCAACATCCTGCCACTCTGGGCGACAGCCAATCAAAACACACTCAGACTTACAGTAGAGAGAAGAGACTGCACTAGGACTAAAGTTACGGTTCTGATTGGAAGATTTACTTCTTTCTAAAGCTATCTATCAATGTCAAGAGGGCACAAGGGCACATTCATTGAGTGATATCATGGAGTGAAAACAGTGAAAGGCAGACTCTCCAGAAAGCATCTATGCTGTTGAAGAGCTGTGCATGTGGCTCAGCAGAGAAGTGCTGTTGTTCTTATAGAGGGCCTGAGTCTGAACTCCACCACCTTTCTTGGACAGCTCACAACTGCCTGCAACTCCAGTTCCAGGGTGTCCATTTTGGCACTCATTTGTGCCTTATATGCATACATGAGTGTACACTCATGCACAAACACCTAAAATAATAAATCTAACATTATGGTCTATTTGCAAAAAGCACTCATCATTTTATATGAAAATAAACTGAACATTTTAAACAACCCCCTGCCCCCATGAAAAGACATGAAACATAGCTAGAGTGTACCAGTTTGCAGATAAATCAGAGTTCTGGGATGCCTCTCCAAATGCCTACTAAACAACTAATTGTACCTAAGACAATAGTGTGGTGGCTTGAACGAAAATGGTCCCCAAGTTCATATGCTTGAATATTTGGTTGTCAATTGGTGGAACTATTTGGGAAGGATTAGGAGGTGTGGTCTTGTTGGTGAAGGTCTATCATTAGGGTAGGCTTTGAGGGTTCAGAAGGCTAGATCTATTTTCAATGTGTTCCATGCTTCCTGGTTGTCAATTATGACCTGAGCTCTTAACTGCTCTGCTAGTGCCATGTCTGCATGCCTGCTGCCATGTTCCCTGCCATGACTGTGATAAACTCATATCCCTCTAGAACTGCAAGACACAAATAACTCCTTCCTTCTATAGCTTCCCTTGAGTGTAGTGTTTTGTCACCGCAGCATACAAGCAGCTAACGTGAGCAGTCTAGGAGGATAGTGCCCACTTGGCACAGAGACTGTTTGCAACTCTGGCCTGTTAAGTTTTTTCTTATTACTCATATTACATGTGTCCCTTTCAAAAGACATTTCAAATCCTTTTTGGAGTGAGGCGGAAACTCTACTGATTCCTGAAACCCTCTTCATGTCCACGCATTACTATGTGTCTATAGACTCACCTTTACTTAGAGCAAGGTTACTTCTCTGTAGACTATGACAAACAGAAAACATGTTCAGTAAAAAATGCATTGTATATACCTGGCCTGCCATCCATTGAAATGTAATAGTGTTGTGCTCAATAGATAGAATATTGGTTGGTGACCTTCATGATAGCAAACTGACCAGGAGCTGGAACTCATGCTTGCTGACCAGCATCATGTGGCAGTACCCTAGCAAATGTCACCAGCCCAGGAAAAGACCAAGTTCAAGTATGGGCTGAATTAAAGCATGCTGCTTTTGAAGGTCCAAAATATTTTGGGTTAAATCTTGGTATGTTGGGGCCATCTATATTCATGTGTGTCCTCACACAAGTCCATGAGTAGGTACACACCACTATGTTCCACCCCACACTTTGCTCCTTGCTAGCTCGTAGTGGCTCTCCCCTAGAGGATAGGAATCAATGCCATGGCTCTGGCTACTTATGCATGAATCCTATCTTCTGAGTCAATAAACTGCCCTTTCGAACAAGGATGGATTTCACTCTTGTCTGATGGTTGTCTCTGCTGGAAAATCCCCTCAGGCTTTGGAAAACTTCCCCCAACTCTGTGGAAATTGCAGGTCTCAGGATCCAGAATAGAGACAATTAGATGCTGTCTGTTAGCAAACGTTCTGTCCACCCAAACCCACAGGATTTGGCAGATTTGAGATGGTGAGTGAGCTGTTGTCCTGCCAGGACCCTCATGGAATGATGTTGCAGCTGCAGAGACTCCCTCACTTGGATCAGGCTGAAGGAAGCTTCCTGAATATCATAAGCCCCACTACTCTGACCTCTGTGTCTGATCCTGAGCTTCTATTCTCTCCCTTCCTCCCTCCTTTCCCCCCTCCCTCCCTTCCTCTTTCCATCTCTTTCTCCATCTTCCTCCCTTCCTCTCTCTCCCCCCTCTTTCCCCCCTTCTTTTCCTTTGTCACTCCCTCCTTCCTTTACTCCCCCCTTACTGTCTCCCTCCTTTCCCTGTCTCTCTCTCTGGACTTCTTGGCTATTCCCCTACTTTCTGAGATTCAAGACTGAATAGGAGGGTATAGGAAGGTTACAGCATTGTCTTTTTGCAGATAAGCACTTCCCAAACTTCAAGGACACCTCTAGTTTAATCAAGATTGAAGGGTGGCTGACTTCAATGTATTTAATGAGCACCTACTATATTGCAGACACCATTATGGGCCTTGTAGATGCAGCTTTAAGCTGAAGGAAAATGGCACCTAGTTTTATGGTACTTGTTTCTCTCAGGACAGAGAGAAGATGGGACATAAAGTGACTAAGCAATAAGATTTCAGAGAGTGAGAAGTACTTCAGAGTGCCGAGACAATGAAATTGATGTGCACAAACATGTGCCTGAGTGTGTATGTGTGTCTGAGTGTGTTTGCGTATGTGTGTGTGTGTGCATACTCAAGAGTGTGTGTGGGTATGAGGGTGGATACATGCATATCCATGTGTGTGAATGTGTGTGTATATACATATATATATGTATGTATGTATGTATATATAGGAATACATTTATATGTATATGTATGCATATGCATGTACGAGTATATGTGTAACTCATACTTCAGTTATAGTGTTCAGATAAGATGTCCTTCAGGCTTGCGGCTCAAATTCCATGCAAAGAGAAAGGAAAAATGAAGCTCCTTATTAGCTGTTATCATATTGTTTGCCCACAATGGCCTTTTTATTTTTCATCTATGGTCCCTCCATACCCACCTTTGTGATACTGGCCGTTTGAATGGTGTTTGGAAAGAATTGGTAAAGTTCTATACAAGGAGCTCCTACTGAACTTTACAATACTTCATCCGCAACTGGCAAGCACTGACATATCTTTCCCTAGCTGCAGCAGTTCCCTATTGACAAATTTTCATCAGCTTTGGGAGGGTCTCCTGATATTTTTTCGTGGTGACTCTTCCTCCAGAAAGATTCCCATATCTTCTTTGACAGTGTACAGATGAGCTCTCTCAATTGTCTGTGGTACTTGGAGTTTTGCACGATGGTCTTCTGAACTGCTAGTGTCATAAGAGCACATGCAGCCTTCGATGGTTCTGGTTCTTCATGGCCTTAGCATAGGTGATATTGATATTGGTTGTATTTTTCTGGAGGGATTGGTCCTGTGCTCTGTCAAATGCTATTCAGCCTGTTTTCTACATTATCAATGAAGGAGTTTGTCCTTTCCCTTTAGGAGTAAAAACCCACTCAATGTCAAATCTTCACTGTGAAATACACTAGGTAAGAACCAAGATAAAGCCTATAAATCAAAAATAATTGTTCAAAGATCAGCAAATTCTACTTCATTTTTACAGAGGGGATTACAATAAAATTAAGCCAAACACCCTAATTTCTTTTATTTGTGAATAGAAAAATCAGGAAACCCCATTCTACAAAACAAACTGAATATTCCAAACAATTGAGCAGAGGGGTGGGCTTTATAGATGGGGAGGGGGAGGGAAGCAGAAAGAAAAGGAAAGGAAAGCTGCTGGCATGGCCCTTGGGCACTTCTCATACCATGGAGGTGGCATGCCTCTCTTGGGTAAATAATGTCTTCTTGGTTAGTCTCTGTGACTCTCTCGTTTTCTGTTGTTTTAAGGTTTTTGTTGTTGATGTTGGTTGTTTTGTTTTAGAAAACATTTGGTTATGTGCTCTTTCATGATTGAGTAGCTCCAGCTTGGCTTGGTTAGATCTTTGGGCCTGCTGCCAGGGTCTGGTCCGTAACCAGGGGTTTCTCTTTACTTCACTGAATGCCACAAGCTTGGGTATGCATGACTGTGCTCACACCATTGGAGACATGTTTAGGTGTCTCCAGCATGTGGAATCCATTTTTCCAGCTGCCAGCAGACCCTCACTAAGACAAGCTTGACATTAAGATCCGTGTATTGTTAGGAGCCTTTAACGTTGCTCAGTGTCACACAACAGTAGATGCTATGAATAACCTAATGACTCCCTGAGGGATTCTAGGCCTCAAACTGCCAATTAAATTTAGCTCATTACAATGCAGCCATGTTCTTATGCCCCTCTCTGTTATATACCATGAGAGCATTTTGAATTTTTGTGCCAAGATAATAGCCTAATATAATAAGTGCAGAGATCACAGAAAAGAATTCCTTTGAGGTGGGTGGCCAAAGCCCATACTACCACCACCAATCTCTCTTCTCTTCTCTTCTCTTCTCTTCCTCTTCCTCTTCCTCTTCCTCTTCCTCTTCCTCTTCCTCTTCCTCTTCCTCTTCCTCTTCCTCTTCCTCTTCCCTCTCTCTCTCTCTCTCTCTCTCTCTCCCTCTCTCTCTCCTTCTCCTTTTTGGCCCTTTTAACACTACAAAATTTCAGTTTGCAGAACTTGTTAGAATGTTAAGATTTTTTGGGTTGGTTTGGTTCTTTTGCTTGTCAATTTTATGGAACAGGGTCTCTCTGTGTAGTTCTGACTGTCCTGGAACTCACTATCTAGTCCATATTGGAATCAACCACACAGATACACCTGCCTCTGCCTCTGGTTGCTGAGATTAAAGGCATATACCACCATGACTATCTGGAATATTAACCATTTTCAGAATCTTGCTTAGAGGTCCTTAGCCTACTAGCTACCATCACTCATGATATTCATTTGTACATACCTACATACCTCTCTACCTAACTACATGCATGCACATATATGTGTGTGAGAGAGATGTGATGTGCTGTTGGTGGTAGTGTATGTGTGTAATGTAGTGTGTTGTTGTTGTTTGTGGGATGTAGTGTGTTGTTGGTGTGTGTATGTGTATGGGTTTGATGTGGTCTGTTGTGTGTATGTGTGTGTATGTGAGCTATGGTATGTTGGTGGTGGTGGTAGTGGTGATGGTGGTATGTGTGTACATCTGTGTCTTCTTTCAGGAAAAGGTTAATGCATTTTTCATTGACTATGTGGCACTAGTGTCCTATAAATGACAAGTTTGAACTTGCTGTGATCAAGAGGTTAAGTATGGATTAATGAGCTGTATGTAAAAGCCAACATAACAAGGACCCTTAATTTGGGCTTGCTAATGTGTCTGACTAGTTAGATTGAATTACACTCCCAAGAATTTGGTTTCTTGGATGTTTCTAACTAGAGTAGTGCAACAAGGTAAGTCCTTTGGAGGACAACATGTAGGGATGCCCCTTGTGCTGTGTTGGTTAAATATAAAGCATCTCCCATGGGTTCCCATGCTGAAGGCTTGGTCCCTAGATGGTGAAGTGAACATGAGGAAGTAGCTTGGTGGAGGAGGTCAGTCATAGAGGACTAGCCTTTGAAGTGGGTTTTGTTTCTGGTTTTCTTTTGTCTTGCTTCTTAGCAACTATGAGGTGAACAACTTTGTTTTGCCCCATGCAGGCCCATAGCAGCCGAGCAAGCTGAGCTTAGACTTGAAGCCTCTGAAACTGTGCTTAGGTGAACATTTCTTCTGTTAAGAGTTACAGCTCTTGGGAATGGCTCACAGTTCAGAGAGCTAAGGAGTGTTGCTGATCCACACAGCTCCGCTGCCTTTGTCCAGTTAACTTCCCTTGGAGCTTTGCTCTGCTTCTTTGGCTCCCAGGTGAGAAGTGTGTATTTAGAATCATGATGAAAGGCCTGACTCCTTCGATGGTGGCCTCATCATTAAGATCAAAGCCAGTAAAAACAGAGAAGGCTCAATGTGAGTTTGCTGGTTTCATGACATGTGTGTAGCTTCTATTCTGTTCAAGACCTCCTCTTCCTGGTGGTTAGCTCTGTGAATTCAGGCTCCAGTATCAGGCAGAGCCAGCGATCTCTAAAGCTAACTGTCACTCCTCCTCTCCAATACATCCCTCACATATGTCTTCAGCAACGTACATGCATGCACATGTATACACAAATGTATAATCTGATGACTTTCATCTGCTGGCTCTACTTCTTGGACAGAGCTTGATAGAAACAGAATGCTTCTTTTATAGTGATTAACAATTTGATGGTGTCTGAAGATCTATCTGTACAAGCCATTAGGTTCTTCTGTTTGATATTCCAGGGAGGAATCACAGAGAATTTCAATGGATCTCACAAGACATTTCCTTCAATTTTTCCTGTTATAAAAAGACACATAAAATATAGCATTTTAGTAAAAGTAACTGTGTAGTTCAATAATATTAAATAAATTTACAATGTACAACCATTACTGGCAGGTGCCTTTGTAATATTTTTCATCTGATAAAGACAAAGCTTTATGGTACTTACAAAATAAATTCCAGGTCTTCTCTGTCCCCAGCCCCTGGCAACACCATTTTATGTTTAAGAATTTGACTATTCTTTGCACCTCACATAGCTGGAATCATACAGTATTTTTCCTTTGTGAATGGCTGATTTGGCTTGCAGAAAGCCTTCAACATTCACCCAGGTTGCAATATGCCAGAAATGCCTTCTTAAAGCTAGCATTCTATCATATTTCTGTAGGTTTTCATTTATTCAGTTATCTATCAAGAGACATTGGTATTGTTCCCCTGCTCTAGATACTGTAAATAGTATGTGTCCTCTGAACCTGGCTTTATAAACCTCTTATCAAGACCTGGCTTTGAGTGTTCTGATATGTGCTTAGAGTGGAGTTGCTGGATTATGAGACAAAATTCTGTTCTCAAGTTTCTGAGGAATTGCCGTAATCAGAGGGCTTGCCGCAGAGGCTGAACTGGTTTCTTTCTTTCTTTTTTATTCCCAGCAATGCACACATGTGCCCCGCTTCCCCTAGATCACCACTGGCAATTCTTATGTTTCTTGTATTTGTTTGGTTGTTTTGAATCAAATATCCATCCTACTGACTGGAGGGAGCATTACACAGCTTTGATTTCCATCCATCTGATTGTTTCTGATGCTAAGCTCCTGTTTCTGTGCCTTCTGGCCACTTACCTGCCTCCTTTGGAGGAACGTCTCCATGGGTCTTTCACCATTTTGCAGTTGCTTACTCTGCTGAGTTGGAGCTCTCTGGATGTTCTGGGTAGTGATCCTTGCCAAAAGCATGGCTTGACATTTTCTCTCAGACATGTGGACTCTCTTTAGTCTTTTGGTATTTTTTCCCCTGAAGAACAGAATTTTCCTAATCATTTGCCTTTATTGTATCTTCTTTATGGCTTAGAGTGACCATTGTGCTTTGAATGACCCTTCAGGCATATCTTAGGCTGGACTTCTAGTGACAAACCCTCTGAGCTTTGTCTTGAAGTGTTTCAGTGTTTCCTTCACTTGCTAATTGGCAATTTTCCTCCATGTTGGAAGTGTTTCACAGATAGTGCTCTTGGTGGGTAAGAAGTTTGTGGCCGACAGTTTGACTCTACCTAGAGACAGTCTCTACCCCTTCGTAGGTTATTATGAGATTCCTGATGAGGGTGCCACAGAAGGCCTGGGTCTGTCTCACATATTTTAAGGTTTGTCTTTGCCTTGGGAGAGAATGGTTCCGATGAGTGTCAGTGTAGTCCTGTAAGGATCTACTTTTCTTGGAATTAATTGTGCTTCCATAGGGATTATATGTATAGATTTCCTCATGTTTAAAATGCATTCTGCTTTTCTTCAAACATCCTCGCTGACCCCCTTTCCCTCTCTTCCCTTCCTGAATCTTACAGACTGTGTGTGCTTGGCTACATAATGATGTCTTCCCAGATGTCTGAAGCTCTGGTCACAGATCAATCTTTTCTTCTTCCTTTTCTTCAAATCTGGCTATTCTTTCAGTATTGCTGGTGCTCCCCACTTCTCTTCTTTAGGCCAGCTTCATATACCCAGTTCTCTTGACTCTGCCTCCAGATCATCAGGTCTACAGCAAGCCTAGCTTCAATACTTTCTGCACCCTTTCACAATGATCTCTATAGCCTCTGGTGGATTTAGTTCTTGTACTTTTCACCTCCCGCCTTCTCTTTTGCTTTGTTTTCTATGTGCAAAACAAAACAAAAACAAAACCAAAAAACTTGCACGTAAAATTATAGTCGTAAGCCCCAATTAGTTCCCTGAATATCTTTTAATAATTCTAAATAATATACGTGTGTGTATATGTGTATGAATATATGCAGTTGAGTGCAGTTACCTTTAAAGGTCAGAAGATAATGTCAGATATCAGATACACTTATTTTTTTTTCCCATTTTTATTGGGTATTTAGCTCCTTTACATTTCCAATGCTATACCAAAAGTCCCCCATACCCACCCACCCCCACTCCCCTACCCACCCACTCCCCCTTTTTGGCCCTGGCGTTCCCCTGTACTGGGGCATATAAAGTTTGCGTGTCCAATGGGCCTCTCTTTTCAGTGATGGCCGACTAGGCCATCTTTTTTTTTTTTTTTCCATTTTTTATTAGGTATTTCGCTCATTTACATTTGCAATGCTATACCAAAAGTCCCCCATAGCCACCCACCCCCTCTCCCCTACCCACCCACTCCCCTTTTATGGCCCTGGCGTTCCCCTGTACTGGGGCATATAAAGTTTGCGTGTCCAATGGGCCTCTCTTTCGAGTGATGGCTGACTAGGCCATCTTTTGATACATATGCAGCTAGAGTCAAGAGCTCCGGGGTACTGGTTAGTTCATAATGTTGTTCCACCTATAGGGTTGCAGATCCCTTTAGCTCCTTGGGTACTTTCTCTAGCTCCTCCATTGGGAGCCCTGTGATCCATCCATTAGCTGACTGTGAGCATCCACTTCTGTGTTTGCTAGGCCCCGGCATAGTCTCACAAGAGACAGCTACATCTGGGTCCTTTCGATAAAATCTTGCTAGTGTATGCAATGGTGTCAGCGTTTGGATGCTGATTATGGGGTGGATCCCTGGATATGGCAGTCTCTACATGGTCCATCCTTTCATCTCAGTTCCAAACTTTGTCTCTGTAACTCCTTCCATGGGTGTTTTGTTCCCACTTCTAAGGAGGGGCAAAGTGTCCACACTTCAGTCTTCATTCTTCTTGAGTTTCATGTGTTTAGCAAATTGTATCTTATATCTTGGGTATCCTAGGTTTGGGGCTAATATCCACTCATCAGTGAGTACATATTGTGTGAGTTCCTTTGTGAATGTGTTACCTCACTCAGGATGATGCCCTCCAGGTCCATCCATTTGGCTAGGAATTTCATAAATTCATTCTTTTTAATAGCTGAGTAGTACTCCATTGTGTAGATGTACCACATTTTCTGTATCCATTCCTCTGTTGAGGGGCATCTGGGTTCTTTCCAGCTTCTGGCTATTATAAATAAGGCTGCTATGAACATAGTGGAGCATGTGTCCTTCTTACCAGTTGGGGCATCTTCTGGATATATGCCCAGGAGAGGTATTGCTGGATCCTCCGGTAGTACTATGTCCAATTTTCTGAGGAACCGCCAGACTGATTTCCAGAGTGGTTGTACAAGCCTGCAATCCCACCAACAATGGAGGAGTGTTCCTCTTTCTCCACATCCACGCCAGCATCTGCTGTCACCTGAATTTTTGATCTTAGCCATTCTGACTGGTGTGAGGTGGAATCTCAGGGTTGTTTTGATTTGCATTTCCCTGATGATTAAGGATGTTGAACATTTTTTCAGGTGCTTCTCTGCCATTCGGTATTCCTCAGGTGAGAATTCTTTGTTCAGTTCTGAGCCCCATTTTTTTAATGGGGTTATTTGATTTTCTGAAGTCCACCTTCTTGAGTTCTTTATATATGTTGGATATTAGTCCCCTATCTGATTTAGGATAGGTAAAGATCCTTTCCCAATCTGTTGGTGGTCTTTTTGTCTTATTGACGGTGTCTTTTGCCTTGCAGAAACTTCGGAGTTTCATTAGGTCCCATTTGTCAATTCTCAATCTTACAGCACAAGCCATTGCTCTTCTGTTCAGGAATTTTTCCCCTGTGCCCATATCTTCAAGGCTTTTCCCCACTTTGTCCTCTATAAGTTTCAGTGTCTCTGGTTTTATGTGAAGTTCCTTGATCCACTTAGATTTGACCTTAGTACAAGGAGATAAGTATGGATCGATTCGCATTCTTCTACACGATAACAACCAGTTGTGCCAGCACCAATTGTTGAAAATGCTGTCTTTCTTCCACTGGATGGTTTTAGCTCCCTTGTCGAAGATCAAGTGACCATAGGTGTGTGGGTACATTTCTGGGTCTTCAATTCTATTCCATTGGTCTACTTGTCTGTCTCTATACCAGTACCATGCAGTTTTTATCACAATTGCTCTGTAGTAAAGCTTTAGGTCTGGCATGGTGATTCCACCAGAGGTTCTTTTATCTTTGAGAAGAGTTTTTGCTATCCTAGGTTATTTGTTATTCCAGACGAATTTGCAAATTGCTCCTTCCAATTCGTTGAAGAATTGAGTTGGAATTTTGATGGGGATTGCATCGAATCTGTAGATTGCTTTTGGCAAGATAGCCATTTTTACAATGTTGATCCTGCCAATCCATGAGCATGGGAGATCTTTCCATCTTCTGAGATCTTCTTTAATTTCTTTCTTCAGAGATTTGAAGTTTTTATCATACAGATCTTTCACTTCCTTAGTTAGAGTCACGCCAAGATATTTTATATTATTTGTGACTATTGAGAAGGGTGTTGTTTCCCTAATTTCTTTCTCAGCCTGTTTATTCTTTGTATAGAGAAAGGCCATTGATTTGTTTGAGTTTATTTTATATCCAGCTACTTCACCAAAGCTGTTTATCAGGTTTAGGAGTTCTCTGGTGGAATTTTTAGGGTCACTTATATATACTATCATATCATCTGCAAAAAGTGATATTTTGACTTCCTCTTTTCCAATTTGTATCCCCTTGATCTCCTTTTGTTGTCGAATTGCTCTGGCTAATACTTCAAGTACTATGTTGAAAAGGTAGGGAGAAAGTGGGCAGCCTTGTCTAGTCCCTGATTTTAGTGGGATTGCTTCCAGCTTCTCTCCATTTACTTTGATGTTGGCTACTGGTTTGCTGTAGATTGCTTTTATCATGTTTAGGTATGGGCCTTGAATTCCTGATCTTTCCAAAACTTTTATCATGAATGGGTGTTGGATCTTGTCAAATGCTTTTTCTGCATCTAACGAGATGATCATGTGGTTTTTGTCTTTGAGTTTGTTTATATAATGGATTACATTGATGGATTTTCGTATATTAAACCATCCCTGCATCCCTGGAATAAAACCTACTTGGTCAGGATGGATGATTGCTTTAATGTGTTCTTGGATTCAGTTAGCGAGAATTTTATTGAGGATTTTTGCATCGATATTCATAAGAGAAATTGGTCTGAAGTTCTCTATCTTTGTTGGGTCTTTCTGTGGTTTAGGTATCAGAGTAATAGTGGCTTCATAAAATGATTTGGGAAGAGTACCTTCTACTTCTATTTTGTGAAATAGTTTGTGCAGAACTGGAATTAGATCTTCTTTGAAGGTCTGATAGAACTCTGCACTAAACCCGTCTGGTCCTGGGCTTTTTTTGGCTGGGAGACTATTGATAACTGCTTTTATTTCTTTAGGTGATATGGGACTGTTTAGATGGTCAACTTGATCCTGATTCAACTTTGGTACCTGGTATCTGTCCAGAAATTTGTCCATTTCGTCTAGGTTTTCCAGTTTTGTTGAGTATAGCCTTTTGTAGAAGGATCTGATGGTGTTTTGGATTTCTTCAGGATCTGTTGTTATGTCTCCCTTTTCATTTCTGATTTTGTTAATTAGGATTTTGTCCCTGTGCCCTTTAGTGTGTCTAGCTAAGGGTTTATCTATCTTGTTGATTTTCTCAAAGAACCAACTCCTCGTTTGGTTAATTCTTTGAATAGTTCTTCTTGTTTCCACTTGGTTGATTTCACCCCTGAGTTTGATTATTTCCTGCCGTCTACTCCTCTTGGGTGAATTTGCTTCCTTTTTTTCTAGGGCTTTTAGATGTGTTGTCAAGCTGCTAGTATGTGCTCTCTCCCGTTTCTTCTTGGAGGCACTCAGAGCTATGAGTTTCCCTCTTAGAAATGCTTTCATTGTGTCCCATAGGTTTGGGTATGTTGTGGCTTCATTTTCATTAAACTCTAAAAAGTCTTTAATTTCTTTCTTTATTCCATCCTTGACCAAGGTATCATTGAGAAGAGTGTTATTCAGCTTCCACGTGAATGTTGGCTTTCCAGTATTTATGTTGTTATTGAAGATCAGTCTTAGGCCATGGTGGTCTGATAGGATGCATGGGACAATTTCAATATTTTTGTATCTGTTGAGGCCTGTTTTGTGACCAATTATATGGTCAATTTTGGAGAAGATCCCGTGAGGTGCTGAGAAGAAGGTATATCCTTTTGTTTTAGGATAAAATGTTCTGTAGATATCTGTCAGGTCCATTTGTTTCATAACTTCTGTTAGTTTCACTGTGTCCCTGTTTAGTTTCTGTTTCCACAATCTGTCCATTGAAGAAAGTGGTGTGTTGAAGTCTCCCACTATTATTGTGTGAGGTGCAATGTGTGCTTTGAGCTTTACTAAAGTGTCTTTAATGAATGTGGCTGCCCTTGCATTTGGTGCGTAGATATTCAGAATTGAGAGTTCCTCTTGGAGGATTTTACCTTTGATGAGTATGAAGTGTCCCTCCTTGTCTTTTTTGATAACTTTGGGTTGGAAGTCGATTTTATCCGATATTAAAATGGCTACTCCAGCTTGTTTCTTCAGTCCATTTGCTTGGAAAATTGTTTTCCAGCCTTTCACTCTGAGGTAGTGTCTGTCTTTTTCCCTGAGATGTGTTTCCTGTAAGCAGCAGAATGTTGGGTCCTGTTTGTGTAGCCAGTCTGTTAGTCTATGTCTTTTTATTGGGGAATTGAGTCCATTGATATTAAGAGATATTAAGGAAAAGTAATTGTTTCTTCCTTTTATTTTTGTTGTTAGAGTTGGCATTCTGTTCTTGTGGCTGTCTTCTTTTTGGTTTGTTGAGTGATTACTTTCTTGCTTGTTCTAGGGCGTGATTTCCGTCCTTGTATTGCTTCTTTTCTGTTATTATCCTTTGAAGGGCTGGATTCGTGGAAAGATATTGTGTGAATTTGGTTTTGTCGTGGAATACTTTGGTTTCTCCATCTATGGTAATTGAGAGTTTGGCCGGGTATAGTAGCCTGGGCTGGCATTTGTTTTCTCTTAGTGTCTGTATAACATCTGTCCAGGCTCTTCTGGCTTTCATAGTCTCTGGTGAAAAGTCTGGTGTAATTCTGATAGGCCTTCCTTTATATGTTACTTGACCTTTCTCCCTTACTGCTTTTAATATTCTATCTTTATTTAGTGAATTTGTTGTTCTGATTATTATGTGTCGGGAGGAATTTCTTTTCTGGTCCAGTCTATTTGGAGTTCTGTAGGCTTCTTGTATGATCATGGGCATCTCTTTCTTTATGTTTGGGAAGTTTTCTTCTATTATTTTGTTGAAGATATTAGCTGGCCCTTTAAGTTGAAAATCTTCATTCTCATCAATTCCTATTATCCGTAGGTTTGGTCTCATTGTGTCCTGGATTACCTGGATGTTTTGAGTTAGGATCCTTTTGCATTTTGTATTTTCTTTGACTGTTGTGTCGATGTTCTCTATGGAATCTTCTGCACCTGAGATTCTCTCTTCCATTTCTTGTAGTCTGTTGCTGATGCTCGCATCTATGGTTCCAGATCTCTTTCCTAGGGTTTCTATCTCCAGCGTTGCCTCGCTTTGGGTTTTCTTTATTGTTTCTCCTTCCCCTTTTAGTTCTAGTATGGTTTTGTTCATTTCCATCACCTGTTTGGATGTGTTTTCCTGTTTTTCTTTAAGGACTTCTACCTGTTTGGTTGTGTTTTCCTGCTTTTCTTTAAGGGCCTGTAACTCTTTGGCAGTGCTCTCCTGTAATTCTTTAAGTGACTTATGAAAGTCCTTCTTGATGTCCTCTATCATCATCATGAGAAATGTTTTTAAATCTGTGTCTAGATTTTCGGTTGTGTTGGGGTGCCCAGGACTAGCTGGGGTGGGAGTGCTGCGTTCTGATGATGGTGAGTGGTCTTGATTTCTGTTAGTAGGATTCTTACGTTTGCCTTTCGCCATCTGGTAATCTCTGAAGCTGTTATATGTTGGGAGCCGCGCCCACATTCGCCGTTACAAGATGGCGCTGACAGCTGTGTTCTAAGTGGTAAACAAATAATCTGCGCATGTGCCAAGGGTATCTTATGACTACTTGTGCTCTGCCTTCCCCGTGACGTCAACTCGGCCGATGGGCTGCAGCCAATCAGGGAGTGACACGTCCGAGGCGAAGGAGAATGCTCCTTAAGAGGGACGGGGTTTCGTTTTCTCTCTCTCTTGCTTCTTGCTCTCTTGCTTCTTACACGTTTGCCCCTGAAGATGTAAGAAATAAAGCTTTGCCGCAGAAGATTCTGGTCTGTGGTGTTCTTCCTGGCCGGTCGTGAGAACGCGTCTAATAACAATTGGTGCCGAATTCCGGGACGAGAAAAAACTCGGGACTGGCGCAAGGAAGATCCCTCATTCCAGAACCAGAACTGCGGGTCGCGGTAATAAAGGTTCCCGTAAAGCAGACTGTTAAGAAGGATTCAACTGTATGAATTCAGAACTTTTCAGCTGGGGAACGAGAGTACCAGTGAGTACAGCTTTACGAGGTAAGTCCGATCTTGAACTTTCTAACGAAATTCAAGACAGTCTATCAGAAGTAAAGTGGAATATGTTTGGCCTTGAATTTTTTCTGGTGTTAGGAGCCCTTTTGTTCCTTTTCACATGTTATCAAGTGATTAAGATAGGGCTGAAGATTCTAGATGAAATTCAGGGTAATCTATCAGAAGTAAAGCGGGGAGAGAGAGTAGGAGCAAAGAGAAAATATGGTACACAAAATAAGTATACAGGCCTTTCCAAGGGTCTTGAACCCGAGGAAAAGTTAAGGTTAGGTAGGAATACCTGGAGAGAGATTAGAAGAAAAAGAGGAAAAAGGGAAAAGAAGAAAGATCAATTAGCGGAGGTCTCTAGGAGATACTCGTCACTAGATGAGCTCAGGAAGCCAGCTCTTAGTAGTTCTGAAGCAGGTGAAGAATCCTCCTCTGAGGAAACAGACTGGGAGGAAGAAGCAGCCCATTACCAGCCAGCTAATTGGTCAAGAAAAAAGCCAAAAGCGGCTGGCGAAGGCCAGTTTGCTGATTGGCCTCAGGGCAGTCGGCTTCAAGGTCCGCCCTATGCGGAGTCCCCGCCCTGCGTAGTGCGTCAGCAATGCGCAGAGAGGCAGTGCGCAGAGAGGCAGTGCGCAGACTCATTCATTCCCAGAGAGGAACAAAGGAAAATACAACAGGCATTTCCGGTCTTTGAAGGAGCCGAGGGTGGGCGTGTCCACGCTCCGGTAGAATACTTAATTAAGAAAAAGTCAGGAAAGTGGAGACTGCTCCATGACCTCAGAGCCATTAATGAGCAAATGAACTTATTTGGCCCAGTACAGAGGGGTCTCCCTGTACTTTCCGCCTTACCACGTGGCTGGAATTTAATTATTATAGATATTAAAGATTGTTTCTTTTCTATACCTTTGTGTCCAAGGGATAGGCCCAGATTTGCCTTTACCATCCCCTCTATTAATCACATGGAACCTGATAAGAGGTATCAATGGAAGGTCTTACCACAGGGAATGTCCAATAGTCCTACTATGTGCCAACTTTATGTACAAGAAGCTCTTTTGCCAGTGAGGGAACAATTCC
This sequence comes from Mus musculus, assembly GCF_000001635.26. Classification (NCBI taxonomy): domain Eukaryota; kingdom Metazoa; phylum Chordata; class Mammalia; order Rodentia; family Muridae; genus Mus; species Mus musculus. The sequence continues at coordinate 124,810,206 of NC_000073.6, read as the reverse complement.
CCTCTTTAATTTTGCTCCTTTACATGGATGACATCCTCCTGTGCCATAAAGACCTTACCATGCTACAAAAGGCATATCCTTTTCTACTTAAAACTTTAAGTCAGTGGGGTTTACAGATAGCCACAGAAAAGGTCCAAATTTCTGATACAGGACAATTCTTGGGCTCTGTGGTGTCCCCAGATAAGATTGTGCCCCAAAAGGTAGAGATAAGAAGAGATCACCTCCATACCTTAAATGATTTTCAAAAGCTGTTGGGAGATATTAATTGGCTCAGACCTTTTTTAAAGATTCCTTCCGCTGAGTTAAGGCCTTTGTTTAGTATTTTAGAAGGAGATCCTCATATCTCCTCCCCTAGGACTCTTACTCTAGCTGCTAACCAGGCCTTACAAAAAGTGGAAAAGGCCTTACAGAATGCACAATTACAACGTATTGAGGATTCGCAGCCTTTCAGTTTGTGTGTCTTTAAGACAGCACAATTGCCAACTGCAGTTTTGTGGCAGAATGGGCCATTGTTGTGGATCCATCCAAACGTATCCCCAGCTAAAATAATAGATTGGTATCCTGATGCAATTGCACAGCTTGCCCTTAAAGGCCTAAAAGCAGCAATCACCCACTTTGGGCAAAGTCCATATCTTTTAATTGTACCTTATACCGCTGCACAGGTTCAAACCTTGGCAGCCGCATCTAATGATTGGGCAGTTTTAGTTACCTCCTTTTCAGGAAAAATAGATAACCATTATCCAAAACATCCAATCTTACAGTTTGCCCAAAATCAATCTGTTGTGTTTCCACAAATAACAGTAAGAAACCCACTTAAAAATGGGATTGTGGTATATACTGATGGATCAAAAACTGGCATAGGTGCCTATGTGGCTAATGGTAAAGTGGTATCCAAACAATATAATGAAAATTCACCTCAAGTGGTAGAATGTTTAGTGGTCTTAGAAGTTTTAAAAACCTTTTTAGAACCCCTTAATATTGTGTCAGATTCCTGTTATGTGGTAAATGCAGTAAATCTTTTAGAAGTGGCTGGAGTGATTAAGCCTTCCAGTAGAGTTGCCAATATTTTTCAGCAGATACAATTAGTTTTGTTATCTAGAAGATCTCCTGTTTATATTACTCATGTTAGAGCCCATTCAGGCCTACCTGGCCCCATGGCTCTGGGAAATGATTTGGCAGATAAGGCCACTAAAGTGGTGGCTGCTGCCCTATCATCCCCGGTAGAGGCTGCAAGAAATTTTCATAACAATTTTCATGTGACGGCTGAAACATTACGCAGTCGTTTCTCCTTGACAAGAAAAGAAGCCCGTGACATTGTTACTCAATGTCAAAGCTGCTGTGAGTTCTTGCCAGTTCCTCATGTGGGAATTAACCCACGCGGTATTCGACCTCTACAGGTCTGGCAAATGGATGTTACACATGTTTCTTCCTTTGGAAAACTTCAATATCTCCATGTGTCCATTGACACATGTTCTGGCATCATGTTTGCTTCTCCGTTAACCGGAGAAAAAGCCTCACATGTGATTCAACATTGTCTTGAGGCATGGAGTGCTTGGGGGAAACCCAGACTCCTTAAGACTGATAATGGACCAGCTTATACGTCTCAAAAATTCCAGCAGTTCTGCCGTCAGATGGACGTAACCCACCTGACTGGACTTCCGTACAACCCTCAAGGACAGGGTATTGTTGAGCGTGCGCATCGCACCCTCAAAGCCTATCTTATAAAACAGAAGAGGGGAACTTTTGAGGAGACTGTACCCCGAGCACCAAGAGTGTCGGTGTCTTTGGCACTCTTTACACTCAATTTTTTAAATATTGATGCTCATGGCCATACTGCGGCTGAACGTCATTGTACAGAGCCAGATAGGCCCAATGAGATGGTTAAATGGAAAAATGTCCTTGATAATAAATGGTATGGCCCGGATCCTATCTTGATAAGATCCAGGGGAGCTATCTGTGTTTTCCCACAGAATGAAGACAACCCATTTTGGGTACCAGAAAGACTCACCCGAAAAATCCAGACTGACCAAGGGAATACTAATGTCCCTCGTCTTGGTGATGTCCAGGGCGTCAATAATAAAGAGAGAGCAGCGTTGGGGGATAATGTCGACATTTCCACTCCCAATGACGGTGATGTATAATGCTCAAGTATTCTCCTGCTTTTTTACCACTAACTGGGAACTGGGTTTGGCCTTAATTCAGACAGCCTTGGCTCTGTCTGGACAGGTCCAGATGACTGACACCATTAACACTTTGTCAGCCTCAGTGACTACAGTCATAGATAAACAGGCCTCAGCTAATGTCAAGATACAGAGAGGTCTCATGCTGGTTAATCAACTCATAGATCTTGTCCAGATACAACTAGATGTATTATGACAAATAACTCAGCAGGGTTGTGAACAAAAGTTTCCGGGATTGTGTGTTATTTCCATTCAGTATGTTAAATTTACTAGGGCAGCTAAATTGTCAAAAAGTCTTTTTCAGTATATGTTACAGAATTGGATGGCTGAATTTGAACAGATCCTTCGGGAATTGAGACTTCAGGTCAACTCCACGCGCTTGGACCTGTCCCTGACCAAAGGATTACCCAATTGGATCTCCTCAGCATTTTCTTTCTTTAAAAAATGGGTGGGATTAATATTATTTGGAGATACACTTTGCTGTGGATTAGTGTTGCTTTTTTGATTGGTCTGTAAGCTTAAGGCCCAAACTAGGAGAGACAAGGTGGTTATTGCCCAGGCGCTTGCAGGACTAGAACATGGAGCTTCCCCTGATATATCTATGCTTAGGCAATAGGTCGCTGGCCACTCAGCTCTTATATCCCATGAGGCTAGACTCATTGCACGGGATAGAGTGAGTGTGCTTCAGCAGCCCGAGAGAGTTGCAAGGCTAAGCACTGCAATGGAAAGGCTCTGCGGCATATATGAGCCTATTCTAGGGAGACATGTCATCTTTCATGAAGGTTCAGTGTCCTAGTTCCCTTCCCCCAGGCAAAACGACACGGGAGCAGGTCAGGGTTGCTCTGGGTAAAAGCCTGTAAGCCTAAGAGCTAATCCTGTACATGGCTCCTTTACCTACACACTGGGGATTTGACCTCTATCTCCACTCTCATTAATATGGGTGGCCTATTTGCTCTTATTAAAAGGATAGGGGGAGATGTTGGGAGCCGCGCCCACATTCGCCGTTACAAGATGGCGCTGACAGCTGTGTTCTAAGTGGTAAACAAATAATCTGCGCATGTGCCAAGGGTATCTTATGACTACTTGTGCTCTGCCTTCCCCGTGACGTCAACTCGGCCGATGGGCTGCAGCCAATCAGGGAGTGACACGTCCGAGGCGAAGGAGAATGCTCCTTAAGAGGGACGGGGTTTCGTTTTCTCTCTCTCTTGCTTCTTGCTCTCTTGCTTCTTACACGTTTGCCCCTGAAGATGTAAGAAATAAAGCTTTGCCGCAGAAGATTCTGGTCTGTGGTGTTCTTCCTGGCCGGTCGTGAGAACGCGTCTAATAACAGTTATAGTTGTCACTGTTAAGAGCTTGTTCTTCAGGTGACTCTGTTAGCCTCTATAAGCAGACCTGGAGGGTAGCACTCTCCTTAGTTTCAGTGGGCAGAGTATTCTCTGCAGGCAAGCTCTCTTCTTGCAGGGAAGGTACCCAGATATCTGGTGTTCGAACCAGACTCCTGGCAGAAGTTGTGTTCCACTCACTAGAGGTCTTAGGATCCCCTGTAGAATCCTGTGTGGGCCCTTGCGGGTGTCAGGCGACTCCGCTGGCAAGGTAGCCCGGGGCTCGAGTGGAGCGTTAGGGGCTTGTGCCCCAGATCAGGCCCGGGTAGCCTGCTTCCCTATGTACCGCAGTCTCAGGTTCCGCGCGATTGGATTGGGGCAGGCGCTGTGTTCCACTCACCAGAGGTCTTAGGATCCCGTGGGGAGTCCTGTGTGGGCCCTTGCGGGTGTTGGGCAAGACTCTGCTGGCAAGGTAGCCCGGGGCTCGAGTGGAGCGGAAGTCAGATACACTTATGAGCTGCCCAACTTGTGTGTTGGGACTTGTATTCGTGTCCTCTCCGCAGGAGGTGTTCCTAAGCACTGAGCCATCTCTCCAGGTTCCCTTCCTGCAGTGTTTCAAGGCATCTGTCTAGCAGTTCTGCCATCAAGTTTTTTCCAAGGACAGCTCTTGGCGTGTTACTGTCTTTGGATGGCCCACATGTATCTTCCTATGTTACTGATATTTGTTGAAAGCTGGCCACGTGAACGGTGATATTACAACTCAGGAGTAGCCTTTGAGTTCTCATAGATTTTGGGGAAGCCTCTTTCTAGACCCCATTTTGCTGCTTTAAAGTTGTGTAGCCTTGGATCGCTTGAGGATCCTCATCAGAGCAGCCTCTTCCTCCACAAGGCAAAGAGCAGGGTCCAACACTGCCATTGCCATGTGCTGCTGGATCTCCACCGCCATGCTTTTCCAGCTGTGACAAGCCAGGCTGGAGCTCATTCTGGCCAGTGAACTGCAAGCAGCTGCGTCCTGTTGTTCCTGATAAGGCCTTTGGAAACCAGCCTGTGCCCTCTCAGCTTTCATCTGTCTTGATGCATTTATTATGGTGGCCACTTGTTGAGCATATATCAGCCTAAGCCGCTGACTCAGTGGTAGAAACTGGTCTCATCACAAGATTAAGAGGTAGAGCTATTGGGAGAAGCTTCTAAAATGTAAGGATTGATTGATTCATGAGTGCATAGCCTAGGCCTTCCTCACAAACATATAATGTGGTATGCTTGATTTTTTGTTGTTGTGGTGGTGATTTTTATTTCATGCATGTGAGTACACTGTCTGTCATAAGACACACCGGAAGAGGACATCAGATCTCCATTACAGATGGTTGTGAGCCACTATGTGCTTGCTGGTAATTGAACTTAGGACCTCTGGAGGAGCCATCAGTGCTCATCACCACTGAGTCATCTCTGCAGCCCAGTATGCTTGTTTTAAGAGACATGTAAAAGTGTGAAAACAGCTGTCTGGGACCAGGCATCCAATCAGTGCTTGGGACTCACCTTCACCTGATTCTTTACATGTATCCTGCTTTCGGGGGGGTAAAGCCATCTTTTCATGTTTCATAACCCGAGCCCTCCTTTCTTTCCCATGTGTGGAAAGCTCATTCACGCAAATGTGAATTTGGGGGACCTCTAACTGAGAGCAGGCTGGCTCTGCAAAATGGTCTTTCTGTGCAGGAAGGATTCCGTGGGGGAGTGGTTGGAAACAGCAGGTGCATCCATATAATAGATGTGTTTGCTGATAAACAGTGGCTGAACACCACCTGCTCAGGAGTCTACTGATTGCATCTCACCAAAATGAGCAACTGCTCCAGGTGCTGCTGGAGATGCACAAGTATTCTGAAATAACAAAAGCCTTGGGGCCAAACAACAGCTTCTCCCCAGGTAGCAGACCCAGGACGCCTGTGCTCTAGAATCTCTTAGCAGCCTAAGCTTTCTATCATTGAAATGAACTGCACAGAGAACAGGGTATAGTAAAAGTGAGATCTTCTCAAAGGAAGACACTTTTATATTCTGGTGTCTATCACCAACTAACTCCTCAGTCCCAACTCAGCACTGGCTCCTGGGTGACGTTGAGCAAGACACTTAACTTCTCTGAGTCCATACTGTTATCTCTAAGGCAAGGATACACTGGGATGCTTTTCTTATAGTTTATTGAAAAGACTAAGTGAGATATTTAGAAACACAATGGGTATAATGTCTAATCTATGCAGCAAGACAACAAAGAGGGCCTGATGGTCATCATTGCCCCATTATCATCCATTATCCTGAGCACGTGCTGAGGCCAGAAATCTGCATGTGGTCTTCCGTGATCAATGGACCATGTTGACTGCATCTGCACTTTATAGAAAATGGTGCTTCAAATAATTCTCATTTATCTAGACAAAATTTAACCCAACAAATGAACTGCTTTAAGCCTTGTATTATGTTTTCCTACCAAAGCTGTTTCAACATATCCTTATAGAATTTACATATACTAGTTGTATAGCTAGGATTTCAGGATTGGAGGGATTAAGTCATTTTCTCAAGATGAAATATATTTCATAACTTTTGTATTTTTTAAATTAATTGCATGTATATGTATGTGTGTGTGTGCGCACATGCACACTCATGCATAGAAATGTCCCCAGAGACAAGAGGCCAGATTTAGCTGGAATAACAGGTGGTTGTTAACCATTTAGTAAAGATGCTGGGAACTGTACTCTGGTCCTCTGAAAGAATGGCAAGTGCTCTTTATCACTGAACATCCCCTTGGACCTTGGGAGAGGTGAGTTGAGCTATTTTGGTCTGCCAGTCTTTGTTTTCTGTGTTTCCACTACAATGTCAGGTGACCTAGGTGGTCACCTTAAGATATGCTATTATTCGCCCCCAACCTTAGTAATTCTAGCCAAAATACACCCCTGATTTTCTAAATAAAAATATTTAATAATATTGGCATTTAGAATAATTTACCCTGCCTTACCTCAGTCAGAGAGCATTCTCTTGTCTTGTCAGACAGGGGTTCAGTCCCCCTCCCCTATATAAGGAGATGGAAGGCCAGAGCAAGAAGAGTCACAAAGGCACTTAGTCACAAGCAAAGAACAGAGTTCAGGTCCTCAGAGAACAGCCCATGACTTTTCTTCCCATATCCATAGCAACAGAGGCCAACTGTAAAATACTAATCACCACAATTAGAGAAAATTCCATCAAACTCTTGTTTTCAGCACATCTCAGGAAGGACAAAAGCCCACAGCTTGCTCAAGTGGCTTAGTTTTCCCCAGATATGTTGTCTTCTTTCTAGTGAGCAAAATGAAAAAGGAAATTTCCAGTTCTAGAAAATAGACCCAAGGGTGTGCCAATAAAGACTTTGCCTAAAAATAGACTCAATTTGGCAAGAGCCACCTGCCATTCCTAATAAAGCAGCCGAGGAAGCGTGAATCTGAAGCCCTTGGGAATTGTTCTCTTTCGTCTTTCTTTCTAAACTTGCCTACTTGTAGCCCCATTTTAATCAACACCATCAAGGCATACTTTTCCATAAAATAAAAGTTACCCATTTTAAGCATAGCATTGGCCAATACAAAGGCCAGAATAGCCACCATCCCAATAAAGAGGAACGCTCGCATCACTTCAGATGGCTTGCTTGTGAATTCTCAAGGCCCAGAAGATGCCATTTTCTTTAAGCAAGCACTGTGGAGCAGTTTGACTATTAGATGCAATCCTATGTTCCCCTTTGTGTCTCTTCTGCCTTTCCACCACAATATGTCTGTGGCCAATTTTTAATTCTTTGTGTGACTGAGTCAAGATTCAGGTTTTTTCTTTTTCTTTTTCTTTTTCTTTTTCTTTTTCTTTTCTTTTCCTCTCCTCTCCTCTCCTCTCCTCTCCTCTCCTCTCCTCTCCTCTCCTCTCCTCTCCTCTTCTCTTCTCTTCTTTTTGCACATGGGTACCTAACAGTTCTAGAAACATTCATTGGAAAAACTGGTATATTTCATTGCAATTTTTGAGACAGGGTCTTACTATGTAACCCAGGCTAGCCTGGAACTCACTATGTAGATCAGGCTGGTTTATAGCTCACAGATAATCACCTACCTTTGCTTTCTGAGTACTGGAATTAAAGGCATATACCACTACACCTAGCCAAAATTATGTATGCATGTATGTGTTTGTCTATGCATATGTACTTGTAAGTGATGGTAGCCTCTGAGTTGACGAGGTATCAGACCCTGTGGAGCTGGAGTTACAGGTTGTTGTAAGCTATCTGATTTGGGTTCTAGGACAAACTTTGGTCTTCTGAAAGAGTGCTGTGGAAATTTAAATAAGAATGACCCAACTTGTGGTCCATTGTTGGGCAGGAACCAATCCCTGACACTATTAATGGTACTCTGTAATGCTTGATGACAGGAATCTCTAGAATAACTGTCCTCAGAGAGGCTCCACCCAGCAGCTGACTGAAACAGATGCAGAGACCCACAGCCAAACATTGGACATAGCTTGAAGAGTTATGGAAGAGTTGAGAGAAAGATTGAGGAACCCACAAGGGAAAGGGACTCCACAAGAATACCAACACAGTCAACCAGCTTGGACCATTGAGGCTCCCAGAGACTGAACCACCAACCAAATAGCATACAATAACTGGACCTAGCCCCACCCCAAATATAACAGAAGTTCAAGTTGGTCTTCATACAGGTCCCCCAATAACTGAAGCAGGGGTTTATCCTGACTCTGTTGCCTGACTGTAGATCCTGTTCCCATAACTGGCCTGTCTGAAAGAGGATGTGCCTAGTCCTGCAGTTCCCTGAAGTGCCAGGGTGTGTTGGTACCCAAGAGAGACCCTCCCCTTCTCAGAGATGAAGGAGAGTGGGGAGGGAACAGGGCTGTGTGAAGGGCAGGTGCTGGTAGGAGGAGAGGCTATGATCAGGATGTAAACTGAATTAATTAATAGTAAAACAAGGCTCTCATAGATTTGATGCTTAGTCACCAGGAAGTGGCATTTTATTTTGAAAGGATTAGGTGAGCCAGGTGGTGGTGGCTCATGCCTTTAATCTCAGCACTTGGGAGGCAGAGGCAGGCAGATTTCTGAGTTTGAGGCCAGCCTGGTCTACAAAGTGAGTTCCAGACCCTGTCTCAAAAAACCAAACCAAAAGAGAGAGAGAGAGAGAGAGAGAGAGAGAGAGAGAGAGAGAGAGGAAGGAAGGATGGATGGATTAGGTGATGTGGCCTTGTTGGAGAAAGTGTGTCACTGGAGGCAGGCCTTGAGGCTTTCAAAAGCTCAAGCTAGGCCTAGTCTCTCTCTTTCTGCTTGATCCAGATGTAGAATTCTCAGTTAGTTCTTCAGCGCTAAGCTTGCTTGCTTACTATCATTCTACCTGCCATGATAACAACGAATTTAACCTCTGAAACTAACTATAAGCCAGCCCCAATTAAATGAGTTCTGTTATAAGAGTTGCAGTGGTCATGGTGTCTCTTCACAGCAAGAACACACTAAGACAAGCAGTGTGTATTCTTAACTACGGAGCCATCTCTTGTGCTTTATTGCATTTTTATATTTTATTTTTGAAAATCAATTAATTATAAATATATGGCTGTATTCCTGAATTCTATCTTGTCTTTTAATTATGATCCTGAATTGCTCATGTATCATTTTTGGAAATCAATCAGTTAGGTCATGAATGTGTTCACTTGTATCTCATCTTTCTTCTCTCCCATTATTTATATGATCCATCAAGTTTTATATATTGATCCTTCACTGCTTTTATTACTATATATTTATTTTTATTATTTATTTTCAACTTAGAAAGATCCTGTCTTCCAAATTTTCTGATTGCTTTTTGAAAATTTAGGAGTTGATTTTGTTTTTTTGTTTTTTGCATATTCAGATGAATTTTTAAATATTTATTTATTTTCAGAAATAAATATTTAAAATATTTCTGAAAAGTATTTGTACTTCACTATGTCTTAGCTTTGGAGAGAAAATATCAATTTGATATCTTAATATCAAATTCTTTCATCTGTAAATATGGTAGAATCTCTGCACTTATTTAAAAGTTCTATTTCACTCGTCAATTTTTTTTGAACTTGCAACATAATATAGACATATTTATTAGCTTTAACTCATGTTGTGACATAAAATGAAACCATTTATAGTTATAATGGTGAGTTCTCATTTGTTTATTATTCTTTTCTAGCATTTATAAATGGCACAGGTCTTTATCTTGATCTTGTGTCCTAAAATACTCCTAAACTTGCCTGTTATTTCCTATAACTGTATGAAGATTCTTCAAGGTGTTCTATAGACATTCATATTGTGGAAGAATCAATGTTGTCACTTTATTTCCATTTTGTATTATTTTACTCTTTTTACCTTATTGCAATAAAGAAAATCTATATAGTGATATTGAATACAAGTTTTGAGAGAAAACAAAACATGTTGTTATCACGCTTAAAGGGAGAAAAATTGCTTAGTGATTTGTTATTAGCTATTACACTCTGCTGGATGTTGAAGTTTTATTTGGGGTAGATATTCTTATATGGTTAAAGGAATTCCTCTATTTGACTTCCTGTAGATTTTGATCATGAATGAATGTCAAAATCTATTCAAATCTATTCTAGTTTCATAAGCACAAAGATAATCATATGGCTGTAGTGTTTTATCTTTTAGTCTATTAATATAGTGAGTTATATTGATTGACTTTAATTCTGAATTAACACTCCATACTTGGAAAAAACTCACTTGGTTATCATTTATTTCATCTCCACACGTTACTGAATCAATTTTGCTAATACTGAGTGCATTATTTTTTTTTACCTCTGCAATGAAGGATATTGACTTTTTTTTGTTTTCTCTTGAACTGAAAAGATTTTACATTACAATGAGGTGAATTTTTAATTGGTTTCTTTAAAAATATCAGAAAAATGTTCTTTTTCTAATTGTGTTGATGTTTTAACTCACATTACAATCATCATATTTATCCAGATATCATTCATCTCTTACCTATCTGGAACCTACAAATCTATCTATCTATCTATCTATCTATCTATCTATCTATCTATCTATCTATCTATCATCTATCTATCTATCATCTATCTATCTATCTATCATCTATCTATCTTTTATCTATCTATCTATCTATCTTTTATCTATCTATAATCTGTCTCTCTATATAGTCTATGTATCTATCATCTGTATATCTACTTATCATCTATCATCTATCTACCTGCATATATATATATATATATATATATATATATATATGCAGATATATCTTTTTGGTCTAACATCTCCTTATTATCTATCTGCCTATCTCTCTATCTATCTATCTATCTATCTATCTATCTATCCATCCATCTATTCATCTATCTGTCATCTACCTCTGTCTGCCATCCATCATCCCCACTGGCTCTTCTCAAGGTTTCATGTTCCTTTGGATTACCACGTGACTATTACACACTTCAGGACACTTTTCTTTTGGCATTCAACTTGATTTTTCACTCCCCCAACTCCCAGAAATCTTGGACCTATCTTAACACGTCTGTAATTGTAGAAAATTTGACAGTATTTTGTCTTTTGTATTTTTGGGTTATCATTCCTTTGTACTTACTAGGCTCAGTTGTAGTTTGAATTGAAATGTTCCTCATAGGTTCATATATCCAAAGGCTTGTCCTTGAGTTGGTGGTGTTGTTTGAAAAGATTACGGATCTTTAGGATGTGGGGCCTTACTGGCGGAAATATCAGTAGGGATGGGATTTGAGGTTTAGATAGCCTGGCTCCACTTCCTTTTCTCTGCCTCTGCTTCCTGTGTGTGGGTGAAATGTGATCACCCACACTCTTGCTCTTGTGGATGTGGCTTCTGTGCCCTTTGCATGCCTTTCCCTGCCATGATGTGCTCTCTCCCCTCTGAAGCTGTCAGGCAAAGCAAATCCTTCCTGTCTAGGCTGCTTCTTGTTGATATGTTCTGTTAGATCAACATAAAGTGAGCTAATATAGGCTCCTAGACATTCATGTACTAGTTCTAGGATGCATTGGTGGTCAGTCATTGATGGTGTGTAGATGTCAGAGGGCAGCTGACTATTGCTTCTAGGAACCAAACTCAGGCTTACACCACAAGTGTCTTTACCTGCTGGTCTATCCAACTGGTCCAGCAAAGCTGCTTTGCTTTTCCTTTTATCTTGACAATTTGACTATATAGTTGTGTTTAGTTAAGGTTTTCCAGAACTAGCTAACTTGTAATATGTGCCTCTGTAATCTAGCCACGACAACAGAAGAACTGTTGGACAGAGTCCAGGGTATACCTTCCTCTAGGATGCTCATGTGATTTGCGTTGCATGTTAGAGTTGGTGTATGGGGAGGAGCTATTAGAAGGTGGAAGTCCTTAGGTTGCCAGGTATGTACCCTTGAAGAGAATCTTTCTCTGCTCCTCTTCTGCTGGGCTGATGAGTAGCTTTGTTCCACCACACAGTTCCATATTATGTTGTTTCACTAACTGCAAATCCGTAAGCCAGAGAAGCCTCTCTTCTCTTGATACTTTACTTATCTCAAGTATCTTGCTATAGTAATGAACAGTAAACTGAGATGATAATATGAATCTTAAGCTATGATTTTTCACTTTCATGAGTGCATTGGGGGTAATAAGGTGTTAATGATCATAGTGTCTCCATTCTTACAAGGCTGAGATAGCATGTTCTTCATAATTTGGCCATGCTTCTCTACTTAATGTTCATCTCAATAACAATTTCTTTAAAAGCTTCACACTAAACACACATGGTTCAGCCTTTAGCCAAGGACACCAGAAGGATCTTGCGTAGGCTTTGGGGCATTCCATTTCCCATAATTCCCTTTACATTTGGCATGCCAAAGACTGCAGAAGGTTCAGCTACTAAGCTGCTATTCTCTGCCCCCTCAGCCTGGCATGAGTGGTGCTCTTTGCTTGGGCTCCAGCATACCTGAATTACAATTAGGAAATTATCCCCAAACAGAGAACTATGACTATTGTGTAGCTCAATGTGACAGTATTATTTCCATGTGTGTCCACCATGGGACTGTCATCTTGCTTTGGTCAATGTAGCCCCTGAAAACAGTTGTCTCATTTACAGGTTTTAGTTCTGTATTTGATTATATTAAGAAGCCTGCTTCTACTTACTGCCATTTATGGATGCAAAATTTCTGTTTATAACTTCTTTCAGATTTTTTTTCTTTCCCAAAGAAGCTAAAGAAAGCAAACAGATTAATCTTAGTTATATGTCCAAATTGATGGACTGTAGTCAATTGCACTGCTTAAAATATGAGTTTTGGAATTAGCAGGTACTTTCTGTAGTCCTGGCTGTTCTGGGTCTCACTCTATAGATCAGGCTAACCCTAAACTCAGAGATCTACCTGCCTCTCAGGTACTGTGATTAATCTGTGAGTCACCTTGACTGCTAATAAATCTTTTTTGTTATGGTACTGGAGTTTGATGTCAGGGCCTTGCTCAATCTTTGAGCTATGTCCCCAGCAAGGGGCATATTTTTAAGCTGAAGTTTCCTTTTTCTGTAAGACACAAAGGTGGGTGCAAGGGAATTTGAGGAGAAGATAAATTATTCCCTCTGAGATAGGCAAGTCCTGGAGCTTGAATGCTTTGCTACAGAGATGGAGGCAGTGCTGTTTTGAGCAACTGTTTGCAAAGGTGGTTGTTACCACCCACTAAAACCTCTCTATGCAGGACACTCTGGGGAATGAGTGATTCTAAATTAAACCTTTATGGGTACAAGTTAATCAACTAACTGTCCTAGAAGCAGAAAAAAATTCAGACAAGAAAGCCAAGACAAACTGGAGAGATAGGGATGCTTTCAACCTCATTACAAAAGACATTTGATTTAACTAAAGCACTACAGTTCCCTAACTGTTGGCTAACATCAATGCCCAGGGCCTTCTCAGGGGTAGAGACCTTTTAGACTAAAGACATGTTAAACACGCAGAACTTTTGGTAGCCAGCACAAAATCCACTGAGAAATTTAGGAAAATATTATAATCTGAAATTATTCTTAGGAATGTATTCCAATGGAAAAAATCCACATACATAGACATGGCAAATAAAATTAAATAAATTCTATTGCACTCATATGCTGAATATGATCATATATGATGAATTTTGACCATACGATGATCAAAAATGATGTTTTGGGAATGTTTATTGGCACAGGAAGTTGTGCCTGGTCTAATGTAAAATGTTTAAAAGCAGAACATCATTGAGCATCTCCACCATGCATTAGTTAGGAGAGCCCGTTGTGTGCTGCAGAGACAAATAGACCTGTAAATTGCAATTGTCTGGTGAAACAGAAGCTTATATTTTACTCATATTCCAACAGGATGCCCATTAGCCAGACATTCTGAGTGGTTTGTTTTTGGGCTGTGAACCAAGGATTCGAGGATGCTGCTTCCATAAGCTGGAAGATTTGGAGAGAAAAGTTCCTTATGCAGATTGATTTGATCCCCATTCTGGAAATGTTTTGCTTGCTTCTGTTCTAGTGTTCTAACAAAACTTAATAGCAAGGCCCGAACCCATTTGGAGGGAGATACAGAAATCCTGAGGAACATACCATTATAGATATAGGGAACAGGCAGTCCCTAATACATTTTGATTCTAATCTTTAGAAAAGCAACCTGCGAGGTTGAGTCCTAGCTCCAGAGGTTATGATCACTAGTCGCTCTTGCAAGAACTTGGTGCCAGTTCCTATCACCCATTTGGTAGCTAACAACCACCTGTAACTCTGGTTCTAAGGGATCAAACACCCTCTTTGGACTACATGGGCACCGAGCACCCATGTGGCACACAGACATACATGTAGACAACATGCTCGTTTAGTGCAAACTTTTTAAAAAAGAAAATCAACATGTACCATGCATCTAGGCATCCCTGACCTCCCTGTGCACTCTTTGGCCATTCATTCATTTACTTAGCTGTGTTTATGATGGGAAGAAACAGGGACTATACACAGTCCAATTGGATAATTTTCTTTTCCTTATACAGAATTACATGCTCATATGGATTATATACAGCTGACTGGATGATCTTCTCTTTCACATACTAAACTAAAATTTTTGAGCTTGCTACATTGTATGTGCAGTTATAATGAAAGATATTGTGATGAGTTTTACAGAGAGCCAGCCAACACATTTCAGCAATCCCTAATGTTGAGGGGGATAATCATTTACATAAGCAGTTACCCCAGTCACAGGCTGTTTGCAAGGAAATACTGCTCTGTGGCTTCTGGCTACCATTTCTGACCTGCTGTAGCAAATATGTAAAAACCCATCAGTAATAATAGGCCCATGTTTATTAACATCTAATCAGATGTCTTTCCATGGCTTGAGAACTTTCTTGTGTGCTTTCTTTTGCCAACTCAACTTTTTCTTTTGTATCAAAGATCCTTCAGTGAGGACAAGCCCAGCTTGTAAGCTTTCATTGTGAGCAAACAGCCTCAAATTGTCTAGCTAATAGCAAGAGAAAAATATTAAGCCTGAAGGCATTGGCCAATAGTAGACATGATTTGCTATAGGTTTGCATGCTCTGTTGTTCCCTATGTGTAGAGATGTGACCACTATGTGTAGAGATGTGACTTCTCCCACTATGGGACATGTGACAACTCTTACTGTGTGTAGACAGGTGATATCTCCCTCCTTATGAAGTCATGTGACATTTTGCATTGTGTACAGACATGTGGGATCTCCCACTGTAGGCATACAGGTGATATCTTTCTTTATATGTAGACATATGACATCTCACCTGTGTGCAGATATGTGACATCAACTCCTACTGTGTGCAAACATGTGACATCTCCCACTGTGTGTAGACATGTGACATCAACTCAAACTGTGTGCAGACATGTGACATCTCCTATTGTGTACAGATAGGTGACATCATCTTCCACTGTGTGTGGACAAGTACCATCATCTACTGTGTATAGACATGTGACACCTTCCACTATGTACAGACTTGTCACCATCCACTGTGTGACATTCAGAGACAGGACCAAGGCAGATGTCTTACAATGAGCAGAGTCTTACAGTGAGCTCCTAAAGTCTATAGAGGAAACAAGGTTAGACAGGAACACCTGGAGCCAGAGGATCAAAGACATTAAGTGTCCTCAGTTTATCAATCCAGGAAGGCTCCCTGGAAGTAAGTCTGAATGTGTCAGACTCCACCCTCCAACATCTTAGAACATGCTACAGGCCAGCTCTGCATCAATAGCCATTTCCTGAGTGCTTCCTAACCAATAAGCAGGCAGGCGCTGCTTAGGAAGAGAGCACTTTCTGAGAGGCACCCAGGCTGTCCTGTCCTGTGCAGACACTGAAGTGACAATTGCCATGGCATCTGCATGCAATCAAGACAGCCAGCAGAAGATACACAAGGCTGCTGCTGCTGCTGCTGCTGCTGCTGCTGCTGCTGCTGTCAGAACAAGCCCTATTACTGTACTGTACACTACAAAAAGTACTAAGAGGACATGTCATAATGTTGACAAATTATAGTGAAATAAATACATGCTTGCTGTCTTCAAGTGTGACACACCATGTACGACAGTTGCCATACCTTTATGTGACCAGAAATGCCATAGGTTTATTTGCTCCACATTATAACAAACATGGAGTGGCAGGTTACAACATAAAGTTGTAACAAACATAGAGCTATGTTGGCACTAGGTGATGGGGCCTTGGGAGCTCCATTTTAGTATGATGGGATCACTGCCACATTACTGACTTCAGTCATTTACAAGATGCAGGATGGGACTTGCCACCATCCCAGGGCCTTCGCATGTTCTTGCCACTAGGCTACAATTGAGCTTCTTTCTTTCATTTCTTACCCATCTCATAGTGAAACTTAAGATTTCAGTTCAGTTTTCCCTGAAAAGTTCTAGTGTGGTCCAGACTGCCCAGTATGTCTTCCACACTTCTCTCTCAAGCACTTACCACAGGGATACGTCTGTAATGTCTTGTTTGGTAGATGCTTGAACCCTTCAGTGACAATGCAGGCTCCACAAGGAGAGGATGCCTTATCATTTTATTCATTTTGTTTTCTAAGAAAACCATGGCTCAGGCATTTAATGCACATTTAATGTCAAAAGAAGATAAATGAGGTTTTCTGTGGAAGTGAGTGTATTGCAGGGAGGGTAAGCAACTTTCCCTGGTCCTTCGAGCCTTGAGAGCATTCTGCTTCCTGCGAGATAGACGGCAAGTAATAAGCGACAACTTGTATTAATAGATGTTCCTGGAGATGCCAAGTGAAGACAGCAAGCCAAGGGTTTCATTTTGTCAGCCAAGCTCTGCACAATCTACACAGTTATTACATTATATTCATTTTGCAATCAAGAATCACGAAGTTACATGATGTGTTCAGGGGTCTAAAAGTGCTTTCCTATTTGTCTTTAAAGAAATATAAATGTTTAGGGAGTAATGGGGCACAATGTCAGTGACAGTGACAGGGTGAAGATGTGAATCTGGAAAGCAAATCCAGAATGACTCTTACTAGGTCTCCTAGAACCCCGGAGAGACGCAATGCACCATAGAAATGATCGGGAAAGGATAGGGTTTCTGTGAAAGCAGAGAGGATAGAAAGGCTGGTCTCTGCCAAAAGAATTGGTGTGTTGTGAGGAATTGGTGGAAGAGTACAGCAATCCTCATTCCAAATGCAAGAAAGCCAAAGACACTGTCCTGATGGGGTCAGAAACAGGGGAAGCAGCTGGTGCTGCTAAGAGTAGTTGCTAGGCATGTGCTGTACAAGGGGTGGGTATCTAAAAGAATAAAGACAATGTATGCACTAAAATAAAGGTCAGGTCACTGAAAGTCCCAGCTCAGACACTGATGTGTCTAGATTTAAAGGGAAGTGTCAGGTTAAGGGCATGGAAGTCAGTCTAGGAAAATCATGCCACCCTCCCTTTCCTCCCTTTCCCTCTCCTTCCCTTCCCTCCCTTCTCCCTTCCCTCCCTTCATCCTTCCTTCTCCCTTCCCCCTCTCCTCCCCTCCCCTTTCCATCCTCCTCCTCTGCCTCTTCCTCCTCTTCCTTCTCCTCTTCCTCCTCCTCCTCCTCCTCCTCCTCCTCCTCCTTGCCTCTAGCCTGCATACCCACGATGGGTCACAGTCACATCAGAGGACACATTCTACCCATCATGCTACAGGGGAGCTCTTATCACCCAGGCTGCTGCACCTGTAAGTGGGGATTGCAGGTGATATATACTCTACTCACTAAAGGAAGACCCTGTTTTCCTTGCCACTTCCCACAGCTTCTCACTGACACTAGACAGCATAAGGACCAGTGGCTACACAAGAAGGGATGCTGATAAGGTGGGTACTGTACGCTGGAAAGATTTCTTTTTGAGAGACTTAGTAGTTCATAAATAATCAACTTCCTATCACCTAATTAAGGGTATGAACGATGCAATCCAGGTAACCAGAATTTAAACCCTGAATCTGCCACCCCATGGCTCTGTGAATGAACGGAAACATCTTTACCCTCCTGAACCAAGAGTCCAGATCTGCATTGTTTCATCTCTCTTCGGAAGATTCTGTGAGATCCCTAAGATGTGTGAAATACATGGCTTCTAAAGTAAATATCACATTGCTGCTACTGAGTTGAGGTGCTAAGTGTGTCGGCAAGGGGTATGTTTTAAGAGCCACATAAGAAAGCAGAGTCAGATGTTCAAAGTAGAGAACCAGCCTGAACCTGCTCTGGGCAATGTCTGCTGAACTTCCTAGACAGCTCAGGAATTCCAGTCTCCAGTACTAGATCTTGAGACCTCATGTATCTGCATAAGACTGTGCATAAAATGATGCTCACCACAGCATGCTCAATAATTTTATAAGAAAGGTATATGTCCATTAAATTGGGGACAGTGGCTAAGTAAAAGAAACAGTATAGTCACTATATGGAACGTCAATTAGAGTTTAAGTGAAGGAGATGAATCTATGCTCCATAGTTACATAAACAAATTACAAAGCAATACATGCAGAATGATATAATTTATGCACTACAGGATGTAATTCTATGCTCTAATCATGAGAGGAAGATCCAAAAATGTTTACAACGCTGACATGTGTATCACCAGGGAAGAGGAGCCAGCTTAGAGTAAGACTTCCTAAGCTAGATATGATGATGCAGCTGGTAACCCCAACACTTGGGAGCCGGAGTCATCAGGATCAGGAATTGGAGGTACACCCATGCTACGGCAGCAAAGCCCTGCATTAAGACAACTGATAGAAAATTTAGGTTCCTAGTCAAAAGAAACTGTAGAAGAACCTCTACTTTTTAAGACAAATTATTCTTTGTGTAGTATGTGAGTGCACATGTGAAGGGCAGGCATATGCATGCCAGGGCATGTGTGTGGAGTTTATGGGGTGATCTTCAAGGATTAAGCCTTACTTTCCTACATTGCTTGAGACAGTGCCTCTACACTTCTGCCTTGGCCAGGCTGGCTGGTCCACAGGCCTCTGCAGAGCCTCTTGTCTCCACCTCCCCATCTGCCCTTAGGTGTCCTTGGATTACAGATGCTTCCACTATTGTATTTGCCTTTATGTGGGTTCTGCAGATAGGAACTCATATAGCTGAGCCTGTGGATCCATCTTCCCAGCCTCATCTCTACTTTTTAAATGTTTTACAAGAATATATTCATATTTAGCATGTGTAGTCAAAATCTTAGGAAACCCACAGAGAAGGCTTAATCTCTATATAGGGCTGAGCCCAGAGGGTTGGATAAATTCCCCGATTCCCAAGTTTAATGTCTAACTCTGATTTCTTCCCTGGGTATGAAAGCATCCTCGAAGATATGGAACACCCAGCCTTTTATTTCTTCTGTCCTGCAAAAACTGTTTTTGGAGGGAAATTGTATGAGAATGCACAGCCTGTGCTTACATTTGTCTGAACATTTCCTGGAACAGGGGGCAACTGCCTGACCTCCCCACACCTGGACCCATAGTTAACAGTCTGTAAAAAAAGTTGCCTCCAAACCGCACAGACATGTGAGATAGAGCATGGGTATTCACAGAAGCCAGCTACAGTCTGAAGAGATGCTAAAGCAAAGATATAGATGGAGAGTAGCAGGATGCAGCTGTGAGCAGCCACCAGTAGTCAGGTGCTCTGGGTAGGCAGGTGCTCCGAGAGCCGAAGAGAAAGTCATGCATGAGGACAAGCTATAGACGTGTTTGACCAATGGCAAAATCATGGAATGCTGGGACAGGCACAATCTAGAGCTACCTTGGAACTCTGCTTCAACAACCAAGACTGCTACTGGGAGGCTGAGTGATGCCCTAGACCTTAAAGAGATGATGAATTCCAGTAGATGCCAGTGGCTTCTAGTCATTGCTGGCTTCCTTGTCCACCTGTGTCTTTTATGGGAGACAGAGCTGCTAAATTACAGGCTTCACAGCTGGTTATCTGTAGTTTGGATCAGAACTCTGCTGGTATTAATTAAATTGTCTGTGGGTAGAGTAAGAAAACTACAACTTTAAGAGGTTTTAACCCATAAAAGCATGGTTCTTGTTTCTTATTTATTACTAGAGACAGAATACTGGGTCTTATGCTTGCTATGTAGACACTCTGCCTCAGAACTACATCCCCAGCCCCATATTTCATGCTTCTTTTGTGCATCCACGAAGCACCCATTGGAGGCCTTGAGTTGTGTTCCTTTGCAGGTTGTTGATGTCATTATCATCTGTAAAAGTAAAAAAAAAAAAAAAAAAGGAAGGAGGAAGCCTGATGAATTGGGTGCTGGCTCTGAGACATGTCCTGTGTACTCACATTTCAATGGTCATAGCAAGAGCATGACTCACTATCAGAAAAGTCAAGCATTTTATGCAAGCAGGAATACCAGCACTAGAACTTGCAGCAGGAGCAAACTCCCCCTCCTCGTGTCTGATTGGAGGTGATTATTGTTTACCGAATTTTATGGCTTTGATGTGAAATGTCCTCCACAGGCTCATGTGTTTAAATGTTTGGTTTCCAAATGGTAGGATGGTGGTGCTGTCTTGGGAGGTTGTAGAGGACTCTGGACATGGAGCCTAGATGACATACATAGATGAGCTGGCTTCTCTCTCTCTCTCTCTCTCTCTCTCTCTCTCTCTCTCTCTCTCTCTCTCTCTGTGTGTGTGTGTGTGTGTGTGTGTGTGTGTCTTGACTGCTAGAGCAAAGCTTCCGGCGCCTCTAAGGCAGACCATTCATGATTCCATGTCACTATAAAATGTATCCCCTAAACAAATCATTCCTCCTTTAAGCTGTTTCTTATGGGTTATTTGGTCACAACAATGAGAGGAATAAGCAACACACCTAACAAGTGGTGGTCAGAAATAAACCCAGACCTGAAGAGATGCTTAGCATGATGTACAACCCCTAATAAATTGGCAGTGACTACTGGCTTTATTGGAGCCAAGAATTTACGAATCCCTGTTACCTACAATCAACTTGGCCCAGCTTCCTTTCCTAAACCATTACGATGGGGATAATCTCTAAAGAGCACAGATGGGTTGACATCTTCTCTATTAGCCATCTATCTTCAGGATGTCAAGAAATTGTTTATGCCATTCCTACTATTCATAGGTGAGACCAGAAATGTGGCTAAGGTCTTTGATGGATCACATACTGAGCTAAGGGAAGACTGCCATGGAACCTGGAGAGCAAAAGTTGGATAGAGAGACTGTGCTGAGGGGTTTATTGCTAAAGCTTAGTCATTGCCAGGGGTGTGGGGGTTGGTGCAGGGAAGCTCACGATGCAGAAATAGAAGCAGGAGCAGGAGCTGCAGGCAGGCGAGCAGATGGAAGTTATTTTTAAAAGGAGGCTGTATAAAGCCGTAGGTGGAGAAAGCTCTAGACACAGAGAGCCAGGGCTATAGGTTAGAATGTCCTAAAGAGAAACCTGTATTATCCTGACAAGGCTGAATTTTTTCTCAAACAACTTTCTACACCCTGGGTCCCCAGCATCAAAAATAAAGACATAATTTTAAGAGTCAACATGCAGTTTTCAGGTGGTGGACAGCTAAAACTGTCCCAAGCTGCTTTGAACAGAAAGGGAAGCCAATTGATGCATGTAGTTGGAAAGTATAAGCCAGACATGACTTCAGGCAGTGATGCATCTGGGTGCTAAAATGGTGTGATTGGTGGTATTTATGTTTTATTGTTTCCTCACTTATGGTCTCATTCTTGTGCAGATGTCCCTGTCCAGGTGTCCCAGTGGCAGCCAACACCTCTCCTGAGACACACCAACACAGCAGCTAAGCATTTATAAGCATGATTATTCATTCACTTATCTGGGTCTAGGTATCTACTTTCCTGAGATATTTATTGGCTTGAGTCTCCTCTCTATTGAAGATAACCAAGAATCAGTGTACCAGACCCACATGACTTCGACAGCCAATGCATGACTAGAACTTGTATATCATCCATAATGAGATACTTGGAAATCTTTCTTAGAGACAGAGATAGAATAATTGTCTTCCGTGGGTGAACCCAAAGTGACATTTACTGAACTGTTCAGAACCTGAATTAAAAAACACCCATTTTTCTTTGCATTTGGCCCACCTGTACAAGTTCCCCCAAGGCCTGTTTCACATACCTGCTGCTTTCTGAGGGGTTCCGAACTCCCTAACAACCTTTAGTTTCTTTCTTCCACCTTGCTCCCCTGAGGCGTGGGTCTACATTGGGCCCATGTGACTGATGCTCTTTAAGGCCAGTCTTGGATAGCATCAGTTTATTTTGGTAATTGATACTTAATGTGAGAGCAATGGACAGATGGATGGATGGCTTATGAAGACTCAACTGGAAGAAGTATTTGGGATTTACAAGACCTATTGAGGTGAGGGCAGTGCCAGAAGCACAGGCAAGTAGTTCTCAGAAATGTGCAGGACAGGCACAAGCACGTGAAGGTGGAGATGTTTCAGTTCCCAGGCCAGAGCCCCCTTTATCTTGGGATTTCCTTTACTCTCCCTAGAGATCCTGGTCAAAGCAGAGGGTTAAAAAACATGATGCTGGAAGTGTTTCCCAGCTCTGCCACTTCAGGGACAGACTCTATTCTGTGTTCATGATTTTTCTTTGCTGGAGAAACTTTGAGGAGCCCTTGGAGGTCAGCTTACCTCCTAGAATACCCATGCTTCTCTGTCTCCTTCTCCCAGGCAGCTGCCTGCTAACCCAAAATAGAAATGCTAAAGTATGGACCAGACTAATGGAGCCTGGAGCCTGATTCTGGCAGCTAAAGAAAAGTGGAAGACTCCAGAAGTTCACATGGCAGACAGACTCTGGCTCTGTGATGGGAAGACGGTAGCTCTCTGTGGCATCCAATGCCTGACACACAGCTTTTGTGCTGCCAACTCAGGCTTCTGGGAAACATGAGAGAAAGAAGGGAACAGTCCTGTAGAACAGATAGTCCATATAGAAAGTTTCCATGGAATGTCTTTATTTTCTTCGGAACAAGGCAGGGTGCAGTCATTTTCTGATAACACATCACATAGTACCTGCCATCCGTACATCATGAATAATCCCACTTGATCAGTTATCTTCTAAGAAGAGCACTGTCATGACCTCCCCAACCGCGGCACACTTATACACACACACCACACACACACACACACACACACACACACACACATTTCCAATGATGTGGTAAATGATTATACTGTGATCAGCTGACCTTGTCCTTGGTTTGAAAGCTGGTAGGTGGAACAGCATGACTTAAGTGGTTTTCCTAATGAGCATGGGATATGGTGAAATAAAAGATTTTGCTTTCAGGATCTCCCTAGCTGCATAACTCTGCAGAAGTCTTGCTTTCCTCATCTGTAAATGAAGCCAAAATAATAAGGTTGATTACCAAGTAAGACGGCACAGGTACATATCTATTATACAATCTAATTCTCTGCAGAGGCGGGACAGCCAAGAAGACATAGACTCTTAGCTCATAAGCAAATTATTTAAGCTCCATGAACCCAAGACTTGAAATTGGAGGTGGAAAATTTTTTACTAGATCATTTTATCTGTTAAATAACCAGTAATAATTGCTAGTTATTAAAAAAAATGTTGTGAGTATTGACTGAAAAGCCACCTGAAAACATTAAGCATGTCACATTCACAGATGCCAGGAAGGCTGCCTGCTGCTCTTCCCTCTTTGACAGCCTATTACCAGCCACATCTTCATTCACTGGGTCCAAACCATATGAGGCCCTGATCCAAACTCCCTTCTGTCAGATCCAGACCAGAAACAGATTAGAGTGAGCAGATTAGGGAAGGGACCCTCCTCGTGAGCACCAGTTGGGCATTAGCACAGTTAAAATCTAAAGTGAGAACTTCTGGTTTCTTTGGAAAGTCAGTCGTGTTGGATGATGATTTGCTGGGGCAAACACATGAAGGAGTGTTTTCCTGAAGCAGACACAGGTAAAAAGATGATTTGCTAAAACAACAACAAAAAAACCCACACGCATAAAAGGATGCGCAATAAAGGATTCTTCACTAACAATACACATGTATATTGGCTTGCCTCCCATCGTGTAGCTGAGCTCTGTTTGTTGTGACTCCATAGAGAGAAAGGCACTGAAACCCTTCTAATGGTGGTCTGGTGGCTTCTTGGTGCCGTAGACTCAGGCCAATTGGCAAAGTGACGGCAGCTAATAAAGACGCACATGAGGTTTTGCTAAGACAGACTCACATGCTGAGGCAAGACCCATGGAGGACACATGATGTTTGGCGGGAGTATAAATAGAACTCAACAGACAATGACAGGGGATTGCATAGCTCGCTTTACAATGCTTCTTGGTCTGGAGTTTTCCCTGATCTTCACTTTGTTAAGAGAGGCATGTCGACGAACTTCTGACCTAATCGCTCCTGCTGACTCATGCCAATTTAGCTGAGGCCTGGCTGTTTCTGCTAGGTAATGCCACTACTACTGATTCGTGTTTACTATCCCAACACCACTAAACTGGACTGCCGATATATTCATAAAGTCTTTGTGAATGGATCAAGCTGCTGTTGCTAAGTGCTGTGATCTGAACTGCGGACAACGCAGGTGGGAGTTGCTCCAAAGACCCATTTCTAAACAGATCTACTTCCCTGTATCCTAATAACGTTTACTTTCTACTTCTGTTGGGGAATGGGCTAAAAGAGAGGTTAAAACATTTATAGAAAATGTTATAAAAATTGGGGTTTAAAAAGTTTAAACTACAAAAATCTGTTTAATTTTTTCTTGGTGTTCTTAGTGTTCCTTCAGTGCATACTACAAGGATTACTGCTTCCTTTTAGCAAATAAGCAAAGCTGTTAGGGGTGGGGAAGTTGGCTCTCCTCCTCACTCCAAGCGAAGGAACTCTCAGTTCCATGATCAGCTGAAGCACTCCCTGCCAGCAGCAGCCATTGCGGTCACTTTGTGGATAATATAAGATTAAACAAAGATTGTGGCTTAACACCCTGGCTCCTGAAGACAGTTTTCAGCAGCCTCTTCTCCATTAGAAGAAGCCTCTAAGAAATCTAGATGGTTCTAGAATTATTTCTACTTTGGCCACAGGGGGCGCACTATCCCCATTAAAGGGGTTGCTGAGATTGGGGCTGGAAAACTAGGCTGGGACTAGTCCCTAGTATAAATGTCAGACACCATGACTGAAGCTAAAAGGTTAAGATGTGGTTGGTCTGTTAGTTAGTTCTTGTTGTTGTTGTTTTGTCAATTTGACACAAACTTCTCATCTGAGAAGAAGGAATTTCAAGTTAGGAAATGTCTCTGTCAAATTGGCCTGTACATAGTTCTGTAGGACATTTTTCTGATTAATGGTTGATGTGGGAGGGTCTATTCAACTGAATAGAGTGCCACTGCTGGGCAGGTGACTCTGGGTTATATCAAAAACTAGGCTGAGCAAGTCTTAGGGAGCAAGCCAGTAAGCAGCACTCCATGGCCTCTGCTTCAGTTCCTGCCTCTGGGTTCCTGCCTTGAGTTCCTGCCCCAACCTCTCTTCGTGATGGACCATACATTTTAAGTCTTAGTAAATTCTTTCTTATGCAAGCTGCTTTTTTGCCGTGTTTATCACAGCAAGAGAAAACAAAGTAAGACAGTAGTCCAAACAAATGGCTATGATTGATCAAAACAAATGGCTGTGGTTAGTCAAGATACCCCTCCTCCTTGTCATAGAATCAGGATTCTTAGGCGTACTGTCCTAGTTTCATCTCTGTCTCTGTGATAAGGTATCCCAACAAAAATCAACTAAGAGGAGAGGGTGGTTTATTTCAGTGTGCAATTGCAAATCACAGTCCGTCACTGTGGGGAAGTCAAAGCAGGAACTTCAAGCAGGTAGTCACATCACATCCATAGTCATGAGCAGAGAAAATGAACGTGTGCATGCTTACTTGTCTGCCTCCTATGTTCATCACTTTTTCCCCACAGTTGCACAGTTTGACAACCCCCATTGGTAGGGAATTATGCCACCCACAATGGGCTGGACATTTCCTCATCGATTTAAGACAGTCCACCATAGACATGGCTGCAGATCAACCCAATCTAGATAATGTTTCATTGATACTATTTTGCTGGGTCATTCTGGGTTGTGTCAAGTTGACAATTAAAAGTAGTTGTTATGTTCACTCAGATTTTCAGCTAGAAGACTCTTCCTCTGTTGCTAGAACATTAAGCCCAATAAAAATATCTTCAGGAGTAGTTGTTTCTTGCCTGCTTTTCAGGAGTGCAATCAGAGACAATAGAGAGACAATAGAGACAATAGAGAGAGGTTAGGCCAGCAGTGAGAAGCTGGTTAACTGGCTGAAGCAAACAGCTGGATTACTACTCAGTGGTTACCAGGAGAGGAAGAAGGGATGAGAAGTAGAGAAAGAAATGACTACAGGAGGGTAGAGGCCTATAGGGACCCAGAGAATAAACCTGTAGGTTCTGGCCACCGGAAGAGAACCAGAGAGCTGTAAGGTATTGAGGCCAAGAGGTTTAGTCCCAGGCTGAGAGCTGTAGTACTGGCCATTGCCAAGGACTAGGGCTCTGGTACCCATGGTCTGCGTGAGGAATGTAACTTGTATATGACTAAGGGCCTGCTTCCCGAGGACTGCTTAGGTACTTTGGCAATAGGGAGTGCTGCCAGTTGCTGCTTACTTCTGTCTACAGGTGCTGTAACTCTGAGGGAAAGGAAGGCACCAGAGAGCCATTTGAATGGTTTCCCCTCAGCTACCCACGATTTCTATCTAGGTAGAGCCCAAGAAACCCAGGCAACTGACTTGTGATGAGGTGACAAGAATGCTTTGAAAGTACCCAGAGAGGTGCTGATAGGTTCAGACTAGGAAAAGGGCAAACATAAACGAAATGAGGTCATTGCTAAAGTGGGGACCTCAAGAGATGCTCGGTATGGTTAAGAGCCCCTCGTTACTCATTCAGAGGACCTGAGCTTGGTTCCCAGCGTATACGTGGAGGCCCACAATCACATCTAACTCCAGTTCTTGAGGATATGTCACCCTCTTCTGGCCTCCCTGGGCATGAGACATGCACATGGTACACATACAAACATATGGAGGCAAACACTTCTACAGATAAAATAAATTATTGTTTCGGAGTTAGGAGTTGCTTACAACAAGGAAAAGTTGAGTTGAAAGACCTGAGACAGTGTGTCTCGTTTTTGTCACTCTGAGATCATGTATTAAGGAGTTCTGGCCAAGGCCATTGTGATGGCCTGCAGAGGTGGGATGCGATTTCATTACATACCAGCAGGTGTCGATATTGTCTATCTTGATAAGCACACCCATGCCATGATGATGGATCTTAAAAAAAAAAAAAAAGATTTTAATTGCACACTCTTGCACTCTTGTAAGTCAATACATCTTCATACTCTCCCACTAAGACTGTTACATATGAGAATAGACAGTGTTCTAGGTTTCTCATGAGTGCTTAAAACCTGGTTATTACATTAGTGATTTAGGAACAAAACATCTCTGAATTCTAAGCCTTGGCTGTGGAGAGTGAGCTTTACAGCATCTATCCAAGAGAAAAGAGGAGAGAGCAGGAGGAGAGGGTGGGAGAAGGACAACACAAAGAAACTTCACAGCAGCCAATTGATTTATCAGAACCTTAAGCCATGGCTGGAGCATCTGGGTTCAAACATTAAAGCCCGACTGTAAGCCCAGCTCTGTGAGCAGCCTGTTTGCTGTAGCATATACACAGTAAAAGTAAAATTGGGGAGTATGAAATAATCCATGGTACCCACCAAACAAATGGTCTAGTGCGCAATTCAATCTTAGTAAATATGAGCTATTACACTTATAAACAAACAGACTAGTTTTGCAAGTAGAATGCTCAGAAGAACCTAGTCACCAGAAATGTTTGTTTTGCTTTTCTGCTCACTTTGGTGCTCTTGAGCATTGTGGAGACGGTGCCAACTACTTAGGAAGTAATTGTTTAATGAAGGAAAAATAATGGGTCAAAGTAACCTTTGGGAAATGCTAATATAAACATGAAGAGATGATACCACGCAGTAACACTTGTCACCCCCTTCAGGATGCAGGAACATGTGTTGCTCAGAACGCCTCTGCAGGACAAGGAGCCATACTTTTTTCATGTCTCTCATAGAATGTGAACAGAAGGAAATGTGTAACTTATCACTGGGGCCTTCAAAATAAGCTATGGAGAAAGAGGATAACAGGTGTAAGCCAAACACTGCCTCTCCCAGCAGACTTTGAGAATGCTAAAGCCAGCAAGAAAACACCGAAGTCACAGTGGGGCTGGCAATATAGATCCATGGGTGAGAGCACATGCCACAGATGGATGAAGACCTGATTTCAAATCCATAGCACTCATGTAACAAAGAGGGGTGCGTGTGTATTTGTCTGTACTGGGGACAGAGTCGGGGGATTCCTAGGGCTTGCTGGCTGCCAGCCTAGACCTCATCCCACCTTAATACAATAGAATGATGAAGTGCTAAAAGAGACCCTAAGCTCTCTGACCTCTGAGTACATGGATGTATAACACGTGTGCGCACGCACATACACACACTTCACATATGCACAATGCCAAACATATGCATACATGTGCACACATACCATACACACATATACATCACAAACACACACACAAACACACACTGTAACATGCTAGCACTCAGACACACACACATCACACATACACACATGCAGGCACACACATAATGAATATATACACCACACACATGCACACACATGCATGCATGCAAGCATGCACATGCATGCATACACATACATCTTTTAATGAGGTTTTTGACATATTCTTTGTAGTGTCTTTTATAAATAAACATTCCTTTGAATTCTTTGAGATGTTCAAACAAATTAATCAAGGCCAAAGAATGGGCTGTTGCGATTCTAGTTTATAGCTAGGCAAAAGGACAGGTTAAAGAACATGGGGTTTGCCACAGATGTCTGAAATGTAGGTGGGGACAGTTTGGGAAGTAATTTCTGATGCCATTTCCAGGTGGATAGTGTCTGCTGTGATCACATTAGTGGATCTTCACCTGGTGTCCATCAAACACAAGTGATCAGTTACTCACTGGGGAGAAAATTCTTATACATATGGTGTCAGTGATCTAGGTTGATTGTAGTGTGAAAGTACTTGGGAAAAGCAGCAATTTGTCCTGACAGACACATGGCGATGACGATAATAGTAAGAGTTCATTGGTGTAAATACTGACAGGAAAATGCAAAAGGTTGTCAGATTAGATTCGGTGAGCAGGGCTCAAACACATCCTGCCTGTGAGAAATGAGGTATCAATGTAGAGGCTGACACAATTAAAAAGGAAAACACCGTGTAAAGTCTTATTATCAAAGAGAGCTGGCATGGTTATATTAATGTGAAAATATTGCCAATGATCTGGAAGTCCATTTGCTAATCATCAGAGAATCAATTCTTAAAAAGGACACGGACCAGCCAGACTTAAAGCAGAAGCAAGAAAAACTGCAATCGCAATTGGATGAACAGAGAGTATAGCCTGAGAATTCAGTACTTTTCTCTTGATGATTGACAGAGTACGTAGAAGGAATTAGCCACACTATGGGTTCGAGAGCACTACCATCAAACTCTACCGAATTCAAATTTATAATACACTCCACCAAACAATAGAAACACGTACAATTTTTTTTTCAGGGGGAACATACAGCATTTACCACGATAGATCATTTTGAGGGCAAGGAAACTCTTTTAGCCAGGTGTGGAAACTGATTCTAGCAGTTGGAATCTGAGTCAGGGGAACCCTGAGGTGAAGCCAACTTGGGATGCATTGTAGGACTCTATCTAAAAAATGGATAAGTAAATAAATCTTTCAAAATTTAAAAGAATTCAAATATAAAGACCCACAACGTACTAGACTCTCCAAAAGCTGGAAGAAAGGATGTTGAAAGATTTCTTCATCAAGAGCAATAAATGGGTGTGCAGTCATCCACACATAGATTATCCATGCCCCAGCGAGTGAGTTTGTAAAGCATGGAGTCTGGTTAGTGGGACCCAGAGTCATAAGGGTATGAGGTCACCCACTGGGGCCTCACATTTCCATGCATCTGAACAGCACTAACAGGGTTCAATGTATTATAAAATGGAGAATTAAGGGCATGAATATAATCAGGATATATTGTACACATGTATGAAATGTAAACGGAATAGCTACATAGGAAATTGAAAAAAGATAACTATTTGGTGCCGTGGTTTGTTTGCTTTTGGTTGTTGCTTTTAACTCAACAGGAGCTAAGGTCATCTGGAAGGAGGAGCCTCAGTGTTTCCATCAGATTGATCTGTGGACAAGCGTATGGGCATTTTCTTAATTAATATTGATGTGGGAGGGCACACTATACTGGGATGTATAAAAAAAAAAAAACTCACTAAGAAAGCCCAGGGAGTAAGCCAATGAGGAGCATTCCTCTGTGGTTTCTGCTTCACTTCCTGCCTTTAGCTCCTGCCCTGACTTCCCTCCGTGAAGGACTATGTCCTGTAAACCCTTTCCTCTCCCAAGTTGTGTCTGATCATGGTGCTGGCATGGTGGGTGATATTATCCAGGTGGGAATGCTGTACGGTGTTTGTACATTATGCCCTATCCACAGGTCCAGTTTTGTGATTTGCTATACATTTATTTAAAAAAACAATCCTAACTCACTCTTAGCAAGTGGCATACATCTTCAATTAAAATAATTAATATGCAAACAAGCAAATGAACAAACAAATGAACAACTAAATAAGTTCTCTACCCATAGTGGGGTCTGCTCTAGAAATGTGGGGCTTAAAGCTCTCCCTCCTACAGTAGGTGGAAGTCCAACAGAACTTTTAAACAGCCCATGTATTGAGGAAGAAGCCAAGTGGTAAGTTATAGAGTATTTTGAAGTGGATAAAAATATTCAAATGTCATAAATGTTTGAGCTTACCACTGAGTCAGAGTTTAGGAAATATTTTACATTTTATGTTATTCCTGTTGGTATTAGAATGACAGTGTCTTCTGAGATCCCACCAGAGCCTCCCACTAAATGGACCACAACAGTATGTTAGACCTTGTCCAGCCTGCTTCTCTGAAGGTTTACAAATTGGATTCCTTAAACAAAGTAGTTCCAAGGACTTCAGAAGCATATGGTCAAGTCTAGTCAGTCGGAGCAATGAATTTACTCTGGGTTCAAGTTTCTATGTCAGTTACCGTTATATTCCTGTGTAAATACCTGCAGAATCTTGTTTATGGTTTCATTATATAGTGGAGAGGGTGTGATAGGATATGCATCCATTACTGTAGAAAGGCTGTGGCAGATCATGGTAGCTCACACTATGCCATTTAGGACGCGAATGAAAGTTATCAGAATAAAAACCAAGTATAATCTTCAGAGTCACATTTCCTGTGACCTCCTTCCTCTAGTAAAGTTTTGCCCCTTAAAGCTTCTACCGAATCCCAAAACAGAGTCACCAGATGGTGATCACGTATCTAACACAAACTTCCTTGGGGGAAGCATTGACCTTCAAGGCAAAACCCCACGAAGATAGTCATAAACACTTTGACTAAACTGTTAACAAGTCAGATCTAAATCCATTGTATGTAATGAGGTTGGCATGCGCTGATTGTGGAGTATCCTGGCACTGAGGCCAGGATTTTGAGTTTTATTGAATTTTCCACACTTTGGTCTTCCTTCTTCTTGAGTTTCATGTGTTTTGCAAATTGTATTTTGTGTATTCTAAGTTTGGACTCCTCAACTGCAGTTCATAATATTAACTAAATAGAAGAAGGGAAAATATGACAACTTCACAAATGTAGACGTAAGGTTTAATGAAGTCCCTAATTTCTAATGAAAACCTCTTTTTGGACTGGAGGTGCAAATAGAAGGAACTGAAGTTGATCCTCAGCTCTCCTGTAAAAGGGAGGCCCAGTGGCCTGTCTGTGCAGTCACAGCATTGATGAGCCAAAGATAGGAATCACCAAGTGAGATGAACTGGCTGAGTTTCAGGCCAGTGAGAGATTCTGTCTCCCAACTGTGCTGCATGTCTGAGATACAACATCCAAAGCCGTCCCTGGTTTGTACAACCCCATTCACCACAGGCTCATGTGTTCCCACCCCAACCACTGTCCCCCAATCCTGTCACCACCAACCCCAGCCTGCCAACTTAACTAAAAGATCTAAAACCTAACAAAAATGGAAGTTTCTCAACATTTTTGAAAGCTGTTTTGTTTGTTTTGTTTTGCTCCCCAGCTTTGGATCTGGGTCCCTGGCAGGAAGCTCTAAGTTCTTGGCCAGGAGCTTTCTCTCCCTTCTGAAATGCTGTTTATCTGCGCAGAAGCCTCTGTTTACAGAGGCCAGTGGTGGTGGACTGTAAATTATGGGCTGATTTTCAAGCATGAAGGTGATAAATGAACAGATTTTCCCCCAGATTGCAGAGCAAACAGCCACAGAGCAAACTAATGTAAAGATATAATCGTGATTAATCTCTTGATTAAAATAATTAATCTTGGTTAATTCTGCATTTAATCATTTCTTTTTATCAATGTCTAACATGCAGCTTTATAGAAATATTCATTTAGACTAATGGATATTTCATTCCTCCAATTAGTCTGTTTATTCTGAGCTCCTAAATGCCTTAAATTCTAGCTCTTCCATTTTTTGGGAAACCTCAATCGTATTATCTGGGCAGACTGTTCCTTTCATTCCCAAGAAGTCCCTGCCATGTTTGGTTGAGGGATAGAGAGAGTTAAAATTTCTCTTAGGGGCTGAAGGAGACTACCTGGGTGTCTCTTATTAAACATTTGCTTAAGTATTCCAAGTTTTACTTTTATCTGCTAACTGCTTATCATGCTTAAATCTACAGGATGTGTTTTATCGTAATTCACATGCATTCTTTTACATCTAACATCTGGCAAGTCCTCTAAGACATGGCCAGAGCTTTCCCATGTCACTGAGAAGAAGACAAAAGGCCAGAGTGTTTATGAAACTCTCACAATTATATGGTGGAGAACAAAGGCAGCATTGTATCTGTCCCTGCTTCTCAGATCTCTTCCCCTGTGCTAGTTGGAATAAGCTTTATAAAAAACAAGTGTGGGTTAGCAGAAGACCCATGTCTGAAAATTCTGAAGTATACTGTGAGAGGCTGAACATCCACTGCAGCCCATCTGTCTTGAAGAAGCAGGAGTTCATTCACTTTTACTCTTGGCCTATTCATTGACTCCATGACAAACACTGTTCTAGGTGGTGGGAGCCCATCATAGACAGTGGGTTTAAAACTGTGAATCCCTGGCTGGGAAGGTGCCCGGATGTCTGGAGCCCGAAAAGGGGACTGCCTCAAAGTTTGGAGCTGTGATGAAAGGATGGACCATCTAGAGACTGCCATATCCGGGGATCCATCCCATAATCAGCTTCCAAACGCTGACACCATTGCATACACTAGCAAGATTTTGCTGAAAGGACCCAGATAGAGCTGTCTCTTGTGAGACTATACCGGGGCCTAGCAAACACAGAAGTGGGTGCTCACAGTCAGCTATTGGATGGATCATAGGGCCCCCAATGGAGGAGCTAGAGAAAGTACCCAAGGAGCTGAAGGGATCTGCAATCTTATAGGTGGAACAACAATATGAACTAACCAGTACCCGCCCCCCCCCCCCCAGCTCGTGTCTCTAGCTGCATATGAATCAGAAGATGGCCTAGTCGGCCATCAGCGGAAAGACCATTGGGCGTGCAAACTTTATATGCCTCAGTACAGGGGAACGACAGGGCCAAGAAGTGGGAGTGGGTGGGTGGGGGAGTGGGTGGGGGAGCGTGTGGGGGACTTTTGGGATAGCATTGGAAATGTAAATGAAATAAATACCCAATTAAAAAAAGAACATTAAAAAAAAAAAAAACTGTGAATCCCAGTTCTTGTAAGAACTCTTGGGCTTGAAATTTAGTCCTAGCGTCTCCAAAATATCACCCCAGCCAGAATCTCTAGGATGCATCTCTAAGAAAGGCTCATGGGGGAGAGATGAGAAGAGGGGAATGGGTGGATGGGTGGGTCTGGATAGGACAGAACAGGCACGGGATGCATCTGGTAAGAAGGGCTCATGAAGGGAAAGATGGGAAGAGGGGAACAGGTGGGATGGGCAGATCAGGATGGGACATGACAGGTACAGGCTCCTCTGGGTCACACTAGTAACATTAGCCTCCTGCTGGATCTGTTTCACCCCGGCACTTTCCTTCCATCACACCTTATCTGGTTTATTTATTGCTCATCTTATTCTTTTCTCTCTCTCCATACCATAATGCCACCCTCAGGGAGACATAAATTGTATTTTGTTTCTTTCTGTATTCTCAGAACACAAAACAGTGTTAGGACCATATCAGAGCCACTGGGTAAATCCTTATTACATGAATGACAGGTGAAGTGTAGGGTCTAGATGACAGTAACGAACAGCAAGGCACATTTTCACTGCACCAGTTCCATAGGAGCGATTTACTAGTGATCTCTCTTCATCATCACAGCAGCCTGATTACTGCCCCACTTCACAGATGAGAAAACTGACTGATGGAGAAGATGCACAAGAGCTTGCTCAAAGTCACAAAGACTTACCTTCTGCCTGGGTCATTATGACCCACAGAGTACCTGGTCAGTCTACCCCTCAGGGTTATTAGGTGCTAAAGAGTCTCCAAGATATCCTCTTGCCCAGACAATGTTTAGCCGTGGATGTTAAAAGTGTCCCCGATTTGGGTGTACTTATTCTTTATATAAATTACAATATGTTCACAGAAGAGTCACTGTATGATAAATCTCATGCTTATTTATTTTGGTTTGATTTCCTCTGTGAGAACGGAGAGTAATTGAGTGTAGCTTGGAAGGCAGACCTTGCCCATCTCTCTGCTCCACTGTCTTCCTGTTGGAGCTCCTTGACAGCAAGCAGGGCTGTTCTAACAGGAACAGCTCTATAACCTTGGAAAATCCTCCAGTAGGAGAGACATCGGCTCAAAGTCAAGACACCCTTGGAACTGGATAACACTATGATATATTTTTCATTATGTGGAAGAAAAAATATATTACTGACTTAATCCAACATAGCCATTGTTAATAAGCCCGTCTGAGCCTTAGAGAGTATGGCTTGTTCAAGGTTACACAACAATATCGATGGAAGTCTACCACAAGCTGGTGCCAGTGGGGCTCACTGCCAACTCCATGGTGAATTCTATTTAAAAAAAAAAAGATGAACCTGAAACACTCGTCACTGTGTCCCATTCACACTTCAGGTTGGATCTGAGTACCAATCAAACCTCCATCTTTCCTGAACCATCTCTTACTCAGATCTTGCTTTTGGATTTTAGATGAGGGTTTTGCTTCCTGTTTATGACATAATAAGACATGCCTTTTTAATATAAGTATAAAAGATATTTAGCAATCTGCCCATAGTCCTATTATCTCAGCTTAATTCTTTACTGCATTATAGCATCAGGTTTTCATTTCCTTGAAAGCTTTAGAGTAGTCCTCTAGCACCCACATAACCTTCATCTGTTGTTCTGCCAGGCTGAGGTGCCTGCCAGCTAAGTCCCTAAAGCAGAATAGTAAACTCCTGAACTATGTGTAGAAAACCACTAAGGTCAAACCTTAGCATCTGCAGAGAGGGACATTGAGGCCAGCAAAGGCCTCTTTAGTTCACATAGCTGGAGTACTGTGTTGCTGGGATTTGAACCCACCTTTTTCTGCTTTGTTTCCTTTTGCCTGTGTCTATCCACCTGCAGTGAGATTTGCCATGCACACCCACTCTAATCCACTGTATTTTGTGTTGACATTAATAAAGACCAGAAACTTACTTATTATGGTTCTTTAGGTTAGGGGACTGAGAACAAGACAGTGGTCTACCTCATAAACCCTTCCTTCTAAATTGTCTTGGTCATGATGTTTTATTATAACAATAGAAAAGAAACTAATACAGAAGTTGGTACCAGGGTGTGGGCTATTGCTGTGAAAAGCCTGACCATTCTGGTTTGCTGCTGCTTGCTGCTGCTGTTTTGTGTTGTTTTGTTTTGTTTTGTTTCGTTTTGTTTTTTGAGACATGTGGAAGACTCTGGGACTTTGGACTAGAATGATAGATGAAGACTGTTAGCAGAGCTTAATGGGCCAATCTAGTAGAAGCTTGGGAGGCAGTAATTCTGAGAGTTATTCAGAACATGGAGGCCCAGCTCAAGAGGTTTCAGATAGAAGCAATATTACTAATAGACTAAAGACCGTTCTTGTGATATTTTGAAAAGTAATTGACTAAGTTTTTGGCTGAGGAGTTTTCAAGATAGTCTAATACTGTTACACAGTTATTAGTAAGCAGTCTTATATAGTTCTATAGTAAAAATGAGCAAGCAGGGCAAAAAGAAACGCAAACTGTACAGTTTGAAGAGAAAAAGAGGGCCAGGAAATTTAATGTTAGACCCAAAGCTTGTGTTGAAAGAGATAAGAGGATTAGGGGGAGGCCTGACCTTCATTAGAATAAAGGGAGGGGTGAACTCAGGACTAGACACCACAGGGTTAAGCTTTTAACCTGTGATAGAAAAAGGCCTAAGGAGCTTTCTGCTCTTAAAAGTAGCAGAAAAGGAAAACTGCTACAAATGTGATTGGGGGCCAGGATTCACCCCAAGTTGGTAGCCAAGATTAGCAATGTTTCTCATTTAGTTCTGGCCTTAGAGTCATGAAGGGCACATTAGGAAAGAGGTTATGGAATCTTCATTTATGGTTATGAAAAACTGCTGAAGTCAGCCATGTGGCTAGGCATGCACTATGCAAGGAATTCCCCCACCCCACCCCCCAGGAGACCATTGAGTATAGCAGGGGAGTCCATGCAAGGAGGCACTGAGAGACCATTGGGTGAAGCTGGGAAGGTGAAGCCTGGACTTGAACCCCAAGATGCCAGAGCTGTGGATACCTGCCAAGGAGAGATGCCAACGAGAACAAAAGAGTTCAGTCATCCCAAGAGAGAGTGGTATGTTGCAGGTAGCAACGTTGGAAGGGCATCAAAGCCCTTTGACATCACACTCAGAGTTGCAGGATTTGGAGTTTTCCCTACTGAGTTGCAGTGTTGCTTTGTTCATGTATTTCCTCAAGATGCCCAATTCCTCCCTTTGGGAATAGTAATTTATATTCTTTGCCATCATATGTTAGAAGTGTGTTACTGGCATTTTCATTGTTTAAGTTACAGTTAAGAGATTGTCTTGAATGTCAGAAGAGACTTTGGACTTTAAACAGTGTTGAAACTGAAAAACCATGGGGATTTACTAAATCTTTTTTGTATCATGTTTTGGCCATAAGCCTATAAGGGCCAGGGAGTGGAATGTGGTAGTTTGAATGAGAATGGCCCCTGTAGGCTCATGTATAGATACTAGATCTCCTATTGTTTGGAAAGTGTTTTAGTTTGGGTTTCTATTGCTGAAAAACAAACAAACAAACAAATAAAAAACAAAACAAAAAACCCAAAACAAACAAAAAATAAAAAAAAAAAACACAAAAGCACCATGATTGAAGTGATTTGGCGATGAAAGAGTCTATTTGGCATAAACTTACACATCACTGTTCATCATAAAAAGAAGTCAGGACAGGAACTCAAACAAGACAGGAACCTGGAGTCGGGATCTTATGCAGAGGTCATGGAGGGGTGCTGCTTACTGGCTTGCTCCCCATGGCTTGTTCAGCCTGCTTTCTTATAGAAACCAGCACCACCAGACTTGGAATGGCACCACCAAAATGGGCTGAGCTCTTCCCCATCAATCACTAATTAAGAAAATGCCCTGCAGGCTTGCTTGCAGCCCTATCTTATAGAAGTATTTTCTTAATAGAGATTCCCTCCTATCAGACTCTAGCTTGTGTCAAGTTGACGTAAAACTATCTATCACAGGAAGAATGAAGATGCTTAACTTTTTGAAGGAGGAATATCATGGGGCTGTGCTTTGATACTTCAAACCTCCTGGTTCCCAGTGTGCTCTATTTGTGGATCAGGATGCAGGCTATTTGTGGATCAGGATGCAGGCTTTCCAAGCTGCTGCTCAAGAACCCTGCCTACCTGCCTGCTGCCAGCTCCACAATGTGATGGTGACAGACTCCTATCCCTCTGAAAACATATGGCCCAATAAACCTTCCTTTCTAAAAGTTGCTTTGGTTGTGGTGTTTTATCATAGCAATAGAAAAGAATCTAATACACCCCTCTAAAATGATCCAGTGATCAAAAACCCTTGCGAGTGCCCAGTGCTACTGACTAGCACCCTTGTACTCAAAGACTTAAAGGCTAGATAGAGCCATATTTGCTTGCTTGCTGCCATACGAGAGTACAATGTCTGCATAGGCTCTGCAGAAAATTGATCAGAGATGCCTGTGATAGCCTAAATGGTACCTGCAATTATATTTAATTGTACCCTACCCTTTCAGGAGAGCCAGACTCTAGTCTCTTGAGGGTTAGGTGTCATCTTCTCTGACTGAGTCCAGACCTGGCAGTCCTCTGCTGTATATGTGTTGGGGGTCTCATATCAGCTGGTGTATACTGCCTTGTTGGTGACTCCGTGTCTGAGAGATCCTAGGGGTCTGGGTGTGTTCAGACTGCTGGTCTTCCTATAGGGTCACCCTCCTCCTCCTCAGCTTCTTCCAGCTTTTCCCTAATTCATCCACAGTGGTCGGCAGCTACATCCAGGATACAACCCACTTGAGCTCTTTTGAAATTAATGATCTCACATGGTCACGGGGACCGGAAAGCCAGTACGGCCTTTCACTTAAGGGGAGCAGTTAACTCTCTTGGAAGGCAGCTGTCTAGACCTTGTGGAAAAGGCTGTTCTCTTGCCTCACATTTGGAGTGAGTGCTGTGCCTGAGGGGGCTGCAGTGCTAGCAGAGGGTGGAATGGCTGCCTGAGAAGACTGTAAGCAGTGGTTGCGGCTGTTCTGAACTGGACTGCAGAGCTCTTACAGCTACTTTCAGTCTAGTGCACAGAAATTCCACCATAATCTTTGGAGCAAAATCTTGACAACGTTCCAGGTGCCCCTAAGTGACTGTCAGAGTCAGTTGGAACGAACTGACGGTAGCCATCCCTTCTGCATGTCCTTTAAAACTATTGTCACAGTGTGTACATATGACATGTATGCATGAGCACAGGTGTGGTTGTAGGTTAGAGAACAACTTGAAGGAGTTGTCTCTGTCCTTCCACAGTGGAATCAAACTCAGACCATAAAGTTTACATGCCAAACATCTTTACCCACCAAGCCATTTTGCCAGCCCTTGTCCATTATTTGTTCATCAGGTGCTGGCTCAATATTTAAAATTTTCTTAGCATGACTGTAAGATTTAGACTGAGTTGTGTTTCTGGAGGATTGCATGGCGTCAGCAGCAGCAGGAAGACTTTAGCAGTGAGGGATGATGCAGCTAATACATTAGTTTCTTTTTCTTGTCTCAAGTCCCACTCGGACTTCCAACCTAAAGTAAGAGCATCACCAATCTGCAGAACTGTGCCTTTAAAAAGAAAGCGGCCTAGACTCTCTTTTAACGACAAATAGAAATGACTGTGATGAGCTCAGTTTCTGCCAGGTTAGTAAAAGATCTATGATGCTCTTCTCTTGGGCATGCTGGAGGCAGGAGGATGGTACAGGTGACCTGTTGCCTCACTTGCTCCAGGAACAACTGGAGCTATGTCACCTGAGCAGACACAAGGCCATAGGTCTGCTGACTTTCCCAGGATTGTCACCTTTTAATTAAACCCATAACCCTTTTCATTCCAGGGGTGCAATTGAAGCTTTGCTATCCAAGAGATAAGTAGGTGTGCAATGTCCTTGGTGTCTGGACACCAAGTTGGTTGTGCTGCAGGGATGGGCTGGGAGACTGGTTTTCTGGAGCTATAGGGCAAAGGGGAAGTGGATTAGGGGATGTGCGTGCCATTTACAATTCTGAAATTGGATTCTTCCTGGCTAGGGACTCATCACCCTGTGGAGTCAGATCAATGTTCAGAGCACAAGGCAAGCTCATGCTGAGTCTCTGTACCAGCCCCACCCCTTGACTTTTGACAGTCAAGTTGTTCAATCAATAAATAATTACTG
Organism: Mus musculus; assembly: GCF_000001635.26. NCBI lineage: Eukaryota > Metazoa > Chordata > Mammalia > Rodentia > Muridae > Mus > Mus musculus. The sequence continues at coordinate 124,770,230 of NC_000073.6, read as the reverse complement.
GGCCCCCTGCTGTCCTCTGAGCTCTGGGCTAGAGATTTATTTATTGGTGCTAAGTTCAGGCTATGCAGGGGGCACTGGATAGGTCTGCATTTACTTGCAAATACTTTCTGAACTTCCATAATAGTAACTATAATTATTGCTGAATTTTTGTCAAGTGCTTTTCTAAACGATTTAAACATTTTGGGGGATTCGGTTCTTCCAATAGCTACAGGAGACACCAATATTATCATTAGTCATACTTTCCAGATGAGGACACTAAAACCTACGGAGATCAGAATTAGTAACAGCCCAGGGGTTGCGCTCAGGAAGCCTGTAGCAAGAGAAGAAGCTTTCTTGACCATTCAGGAAGCAGATGCACCCTGACAGTGCTGAGCTCCCATCAAGGCATGTGAATAATAAAACTGCAGGTCCGTAGAGGTTAGGGTATAGATGCCACCTCACTGAAGTCCAAAGCTTGTACCTACCTCTTAGTAGCTTACATCTTGCAAGTCTTTTACGCTCTTTCTGCCTCACTTTTTTCCAAAGATGAGGGCTTAGTTGTCTATGATTATTGTAAGAACCAGTTGCATGATGGCACAGGACATGTGCATGCCACTTGATCCATGGGGTCACTGTCAAACTTTGTAACTGTCCAAAATAATAACAGTCACTACTCTGCCCTGAAAATTCATAGTCCAATAAAAGAGCAAGTGTCTATGCTGAAGAGGTTATTTCCTAACTAATTTGCATATAATAAACTGATACAGCAAAGTGACAACCAATTTTAAAATATAGCAATAACCGTGATATAGGCTCTTTCGATTGTCACAACTTTTTGAGAAAAAAAAAGCATATTATTATCTCACAGTGATAGCTGAGAAAAATACAGGTGCAAGAATGAGGATAATTGTTACAATAATAATAATGACACTGATCATGGTAATAATAAATAGGTTCTGGCTTATTCTCTGACAGGTTCTCACCTGGTAATTTTAAACCATGGCATAATGTTAGCCTATTTTACAAGTAAGAAAATGAAGCAATGGGTTGTAGCACTAACAAGTGCAAAAGGCAGGACTTGAGTCAAATCTTCCTTTTTACCCCCAAGAGGTTTCAGCCAAATACTCATTTATAGTGCTAATGGACTTGGGTCGGCTATTTACTCACAGGGGGAACAGGTGAGTTCGGGTTAGCTGTTGTAGAGTGTGTAGCCAGATGTCTCCAAAGCAACAATCCAGCTTCTGAGAGGGGCAAAATATTATATGATACACAGTGTTCCAATTTCTAGAGCTATTGGTGCAGTGGGTACTCTTAGCAGGTGTGGTGTTTTTGAATGTGCTTGGACCATGGGAAATGGCACTATTAGAATGTACAGCCTTGTAGGAATAAGTGTGACTCTGTTGGAGGAAGTATGTTGCTGTGTAGGCAGGCTTTGAGGTCTTCTAGTGCTCAGGTTCTATCCAGTGCAGAAGAGGTCCTCCTCCTGACTGCCCATGGAAAACAGTCTCTTCTTGGTTGCCTTCAGATGAAGATGTAGAACTCTTAGCTCCTTCTCTCACACCAAGTCTGCCTGCATACTGCCATGCTTCCCACCATGATGATAATGGGATGAACCTCTCAAACTGTAAGCCAGACCCAGTTAAATGTTTGCTTTTTTAAGAGTTTCCGTGGTTATGGAGTCTCCTCACAGCAATGAAATCATGACTACTGCAGTGGGGTATATTGAGTGTAATGAAATAGTGATCCAAGTATGGCATTATGAGAAGGTGACACAGGATTAGAGTCTAAATTAAATAAAGGGTGGACTGTGACAACATGGGGTGGGAGAGGGAATTAAAGTGGCAAGAACAAAAGTAGGCCCTGCATCAGGTGGGAAGAATGTATGGGAGATAGAGCTGAACTGAGAAACAGTGGTCAGATCAGGAATCCATGCCTCAGCTGAAGGGGAGTGTACCAGTTAGGGTGCTTGAGGCAAGCCAGGAAGTCAGAACTTTGAAGTTGCTAAGACAGAAAAGCATCAAGGCACCCAGACTTCTATGTATGGTTATGTTCTGGGGTTATGGCTTTCATTCTCAGAATTTCAAGACAGTTTTAATTGATTTTATCATTCATTGATTTATTTAGGCTGGAATTTGCATGAAGAACTTTCACACACGTGAGACAAGTATTGTGCTGTGTAACTATACATCGCCAGACTCTAGGACAATTTGTAGTATGCAGTCATGGGGCAAAAATAGGAAAGTAGGAAGGAATAATGTTTTCTTTGGGAGTCATCCATCCAGAAGTTTTCACCTACATTTCCCTTTCAGGAACTCATAGACTGTTTGCTACCCAGCTGCTAGGCAGTATGGGAGATTAAACCAGATAGCCAGCCCATTGCTTGGGTTCAGCATGCATAAAAGAAAGGAAGAATAAGTATTGAATAGACACCCAGAACTAACTATTCACAGCACTGGCTTTGAGGATGCTTATTTTGGACAGAAAGTGTGTATATATTTAATGTGTATATGTGTGTATTACTCACAGATCATTTAATGACACCCAGGATAAAAGAGTGTTTCAGAGAAGCAATCTCCTGAATTTACTGAATCTTAGTCACGTGAAATGATGATATTCACATTAAAGCCATGTGTGATTCCCTACCCTCAAAAGATTGAGGAAGGAGTTCCATGACTCTTGGGATAGCCTGGGCTACATAGTGAGACCCTGTCTTAAAACAAAAATTCCATAAGGTGATTGAAAATGTAAACTGAGCTCTCAGCTTTTGAGAAACATATAGAAACTTGCTTATCAGATTGGATATAGATAACTGTCCAAGCCTGGTCCAAGAGTGGGCCCGAGGTCTACAAATCAACTGAAGGTATTTCAAATTTTTGAGAAAAGGAGCAAGCAAGAAAATGAAGCTAGGTAACCATCATGTGACTCCCTTTAACATGAGACTTTGTCTGGATTTTCTACAGAGTTACAACATGACAGGTATCAGTATATTGTGAAATAAAAAGAGGATAGGGCAGTTTCTTTTTTTATTTTCTTACTGTAGATTTCTGTTTATATTATCTGCTGCCTTTTCTCCCCAGAATCAATCACATGTTATTTTGGTGTATCTGAGCCTTTATGCTAAAATCACCATCCACCCAAATACAGATGCAAATATTGTCTTCTTTGTCAACAACACCTCCCATGCTCACTTGGCTACTTAGCCACTGCCAGTCTCCCCCATGCCTGGGTGAGCATCACTTTCTATGATGGGTCATGTCAGATCTGACTCAATTCCCTGGATGGGTGTGTCTGGGACAGGGGGTCACTGCTATCATTGGATCTGAAAGGAAGTTTCAGCTCTTCCTTCCTGCCATTGTCCACAGCCCCAACAGTCTGGGAAAAGACAAAGTGTTGAAGAAGGTGACATCATTCTGATCCTCCTTAGTAGTTCCCAGGATTCTCATTAAGTGCTTCTAAGCCCCAGAGTTCATTGTGATGTAACAGAGAATGTAACTTGTCAGTCAACTGGACTCAAATCAGCCTTAACCTAAGCTCTCCCTAATGAGAAAGAAATGGTACAATCAGAAATGAGATGCTAGAGAAACCCTTGCTGGATATACAGACGTGGACACAAAGCTCTCTTTGACCCTATCCTCTTATCAACTCCAGAACTGTAGCCATTACTCCATGTTTGCCCATGTCTTCCCCTGAATATCACCTCCTTCCTTCCTTTATTAACTCAACAGGCACTGACCTTGGCTGTGGTTGTGTGGAATAAAGATGGCAGGTACAACCTTTTTCCTTTGAGATTCACACTGTAGCATTGCATCCCAGGAGACAGATACACACAACAATGAGTTTTCATAACCATACCCACACGTGTATTAGATACATGCAATTATGCATCCATGTATGTATGTTTGTGTAGTTACATGAACAGTATATGTGTTTCCCATGTGTGCATGAATACAAAGTTTGAGCTAAGTTTTTGGGAAAGAGAAAGTTGAATAAGGAATGAGCCTAACAGGGTTTTGCAGAAGGTAAGGTGAGTATGGAATAGATAACAGAAGGAGGTAGTGATAAATATCAGCCACTGCCAGTTACAGAAATGAGGCTGCAAGCATTATGATGATGCCTTTGCTAACCAGGGTACCAAATTGTCGGGTAAGATGAAACTCCTGTGTGTGTCTGCAAGTGGTTAGCATTTGGGAGCTGGTGAGTAAATCAGCAGACAGCAACAAAGAGCGTCCTTTAATTTGAGGGCAACATACCTTCTAACTTCCATGGACATCAAAGATTTAGAGCATAACTATTCAGGGTGTTCAGGGCATTCCAAAAATCATTGACCTATGAGCAAGAAGGAGGCATGGTTTCTACTGCCTGGGAAACTGGCCACTGCCTTTTCCTCTCCCTCAGTGTCAACTGTAATGCCTACCATGCAGAGTGTGCTACAGTGGGAGAATGTGTAAGAGGACAGACTAGGGATAGGAGCACAGTGGTGACAGCAGGTAAAGGAGGATGAGCACCCAAGCTGCATGGTTAGGGGCAGCCAGAGTTAGGCACGGCTGGGAAGGAGAGCCAGGCATTATAGACGAGAAAACAAGGAAAAGTAGTGGGAAAGAGTTATAAGATGAATCCATTAAGAACCTGAGGCCTTCAGCTGGCATTAGTTTTCATTAAAAAAAAAAATGTGTCTCATGTAATGACATTTCCAGGGTGTGTGTGTGTGTGTGTGTGTGTGTGTGTGTATGTGTGTGTGTGTATGTGTGTGTGTGTGTGTATACACATGAAAAAACATGTAAATATATATACATGCCAGTAATTGGTAATGTTGTTCAAACAGGTAACTCTTTAAATGAATCAATCCATATTATATTCAAATAGCTCCCCCTCAGTATACAATGATATTATATATTTTCCCATTAGAAAAAAAAACTGGGCAAACAATATAAAAAGAAAGGACACCTCCGGTGCTAGTTTTCACAAGCTACAGTAATTTAGAAGACGAAACCTCCATAGAGGAAATGTCCCCACCAGATTGGCATGTGGGCAAGCCTGTGGTATATTTTCTTACTTGATGTTTGATGTGAGAGGGTCTATCTCATTGAAAGTAGTGTCAACCCTGGGTGGGTGGTCCTGGATACTATAAGAGAGCTGGCTGAGCAAGCCATGAAGAAGAAGGCAGGAAGTAATATCCATCCATGACTTTGCTTCAGTTCCTGCATCTAGATTCTTGCCATACGTTTCTGCCCTGGCACACCTCAGTGACAGACTTACAAGCTAAAAGGTGAAATGAACCCTTTCCCTTCCACGTTGTTTTTAGTCATAGGGATTTTCACATCACTAGAAACCCTTACTAAAACACCAATGTGGAGGAAAATTTAAACAGTTTTTAAAACAGAAATCATGCTAAAGTTCATTTGAATTCTAGAAAAGAATATGTTTATTATTTAAATAAGACGGGAAATAATTCATAAAGAATGAAATATACATATTTCCAGTGTACAGATTAATGGCTTTGTGCAGAAAATGACCACTGCAATCCCACATTGAGTATTTTAATTGCTACAAAGATGTCTCCTTGTGTTGTCTGTAATTTCAGGTTTATCCAGGAAACCAACTGCTCCCTGCTATTAAGACATACTGAGGAGAAAGAGAGTGAGTAGTGGATGAAGGGATTTGCAAGGATGGGACTGGGAAAGAAGGAGGAGGAGAACAGGAGGGAGGGACTTTGATCAGGATGTTTTATATATATATATGCATTATTTTAAAAAAAGATATATTTCTTTTCCAGCTTTGAATAGGTAGATCCAGACACCGTAGAATTTTTGATAACTGGCTCTTTGTCTTTGCATGTTTTCAGTTCATCCATGTGCACGTGAAATGTGTTTGTTCCTTCATATCGAATATATATCACAGTTTTCTATCCTAGTCATGACTTGTTACCACAGCGGGGCTCTACAGCTATACTGCTCTGCAAAGCCGTTTGCACACCTCTTGTACAGAAATGTTTTAATGACTCTTAGATACACATTTAGGAGTACAGTCAAAGGCCTGCATGCTGAGTGGACTTTGGACTGTAGAAAAGAACTAGCAGTTTCTCAAGGTTGGTATAACATTGTACTCTTTCACCACTAAAAGGATACCGTTGAAGCTGCCTGGTATCCATGCTGAAGCCTGGAAAGCTTGGACCATTCAGCTTCAGCTGCCTCTAAGGCCCATTTCATCTCAACAAACACATTGAACGTCACATAGTTCTGTGTACTGTATCTTGGGTATTCTAGTCTTTTTTTTTGGCTAATATCCACTTATTAATGAGTACATATATACACGTCCTCTTGGGTCTGAGTTACCTCACTCAGAATGATATTTTCTAGTTCCATCCATTTGCCTGCAAAACTCGGGATGTCCTCATTCTTAATAGCTGAGTAACATTCCATTGTGCAAATGTACCAAGCTGAAGTGCCCAAGTGAGGATGTCTCAGTCCCACTTGGGAGAGAGAAGAAAGCAATCACAAGTGGGGAGGGAAAGGGGACCCTGGGAGGGATAGTTGACAGGGCGGAGAGTGATGGGGAGAGGGGACCCTGATCTGGTATTGGGTGAGGGAAAAGAACTGAAGCCCTGAGAGCCCAGCAGAAAGAATGAAAACGGACAACCGCAGGAAATAGGAGGTTGGGGGGACTCTCCAGAATAAACCAGAGACCTGGGAAGTAAGAGACTCTCAGGAATCAAGGGGAGGACCTTAGATGAAATGCCTGACAGTAGGGAGAGGGAACTTACAGAACACACCTCCAGAAGGAAGACAGGACATCAAGTGAGGGATGTGTTTGCCACCCCGCAGTCACATCTCTGACCCATAATTGTTCCTGTCTGAAAGAATTACAGGGATGGAACTGGAGAGGAGCCTGAGGAAAAGACAGTCCAGCGACAGGCCCAAAGTGGGATCCAGCTCAAGGGGAGGTCCCAAGGCCTGACACTATTACTGAGGCTATGGATCACTCACAAAAAGGGACCTATCATGATACCCTCTGAAAGATCCAACAAGCAGCTGAGTCCGATGTAGATATTTGCACCAAACCAATGGACAGAAGCAGCTGACCTCTGTTGTTGAATTAGGGAAGGCTGAAAGAAGCTAAGAAGTGTGACCCTGTAGGAGGACCAGCAGTCTTAATTAATCTGGACCCCTGAGATCTCTCAAACACTGGACGACCAAACAGACAGCATACACCAGCTTATATGAGGTCCCCAACACATATAGAGTAGAGGACTGTGTTCATTCAGAGATGCTGCACCTAACCCTCAAGAGACTGGAGGTCCCAGGGAGTTTAGAGGTAAGGTGGGGTGGAGGTGGGGGAATCCACGTGGAGACAAAGGGGTTGGGGAGGAGGTGTGGGATGTGGAGCAATTGGAGGGTGGATGGGGGTGGCGGGGAATGGAATATGGAGTGTAAAAGATAAATTAATTTTAAATAGGAAAAAACTCTGGAATGCAATATAATACAGAAAAGACATAATTGTTGTTATATTCATAATTGTATCTAAATATAAAAAGATCTACTCAATATAATGCAGTATATATTCTAAATAAATATGTATTTAAAAGTTAAAAAAAAGAAAGTCACATAGATATGCTTTGTTTTTCTGTGGTGTATGTATGGTCTGTAGTAACTCGTTGCATCCCCATTACTGTTAAATTATAGTTCTCTCTTTTTTCCCACCAGAGGCTTATCACCAGCTATTTCAGAGAAGCAGTTCCAAACTACTTACTCATCTGCATTTTCCTATTTGTTTCTTTTCTTTCTTTTCTACTTATTTTATTTTTATTCCTTTTTTTTTGTTACCAATTTTTGGTTTACTTTTTTTTCTTCTGCCATACCTTAGGTGACACATTTCTTCTTTTAACATAAGAATTTAATGTTACATGTTTCTCTTTGTGCCCTTTGTCAGTTGTATCCTACACATTTTCGTATTTCTGAAAATGTCTATCCTACCTATAGTTTTCAATATCCTTTGTACTTTTCTTTCATACCTATGACCTTTTAGAAAAAGACAACTTACTTCCCAAATTTAAAGATCTTGAAGATGAATCTGTCATTGACTTGGAGTTGAATTTTGTTGGCAAACATAAGCTGTACAATATAAACCCTCTCAATGTTATTGAAACTTGCCCTCTGTGTGGGTTTCACACACAGTTAAAAATAATGGGATTTCCTCACACGGTGTGTGAAGGACAGCATAATTCTCAGTGCAACTGTCATTATTTCTCATGTGTATGATACTTGCACTGATCATCTACATTTCCTCCCTAGTACTGAGAAGAGCACAGAGAGAGCCAGGAGAGGACTATGGAGAGGGACACAGAAAGGACCACGGAGAAAGCATGAAGAGGAGCATTGAGGGGGCCAGGGTAAGCACCATGGAAACAACCATGAAGGAAAGTATGATGAGGACCGTGGCGAGGACCATAGAAGGAACATTAAGAGGAAGATGGAGAGGAGCATGGAAAGAACGTTGGAGAGAATCCTGGGGAGGACAATGGAGGGAGCATGAAGACCATGGTGACGGCCATAGAAAGAAGTATGGAGAGGGTCGTGGAGAGGACCATATGAGACGTATGTAAGGAATGTGGAAAGGACTATGGAGAGGACTAAGAGAGAACTGTGGAGAGGAGCATGGAGAGATCATGGGGAGGACCATGGGGAGGTCACTACAATGGTTAGAGATAATTGGTGATCTGTCCTCCAGGCTTGTAATCATTTCTTTACACATTTTGTTGTGCTGCTAGTGACCACATGGAGACAGATTTTCAGCGGTACTTCTCGAGCTCATGGAGTAGATGTATTATTTGTAATTATTACTAAGCCCTGTTGAGTTTATGCTTAATCATTCAGGCATACCCCTATACACACGCTTTCTTACACACTCAGTTTTATCTCCTTACTCCTGTGGTCATTCCAGTGCCTTGGTGCAGAGCATGTCCACAGTCTCTTTCTTCCTAGCTCGTTGCCATTGATTCTGTGAATTTGAATCTGTGAATTTAAAATGCTGCCCTGTGGGCATCGTCCAGGTTGGCTCTGTTGTTTCAGGTGAGAAATTGGTGATTACTCATACTGCTCCTCCCAAGGAGACAATGTGCCTTGCTTTTACTACATTAAAGAGGAACAATGAATTGAATCATTGGAAACCAAGGACCATCTTTACATTAAATACAAGAGCAAACATGGAGAATGCTTGGGGGTATGATAGTGTATCCACTCGCCTCTTGTTTGCCCAGGTCTCCTCTTTGGCTTTGACTTTCAGCAGCAACAGTTGCTATGGTCCGGGTGTTTACACTCCTTAGAGATTGTGCAACCCAATTTCTTGTTCACTTAATTTTCTTCCTCATTCCCCCCATTGCTGTGTTAATTCTCTCTCCCCTGCATCTCTATCTCTCCCTCTACCACTCTCTTTTCCCCTTCCTCCCTCTTCCACCTCTCCCTTCCTCCCAAATTTTATGCCTAACATTTGTATTCAATTTCAATAATTCTTCCCTTGGCTTCTTCAGATATTCTGTTGAGCCTCTTAATGACATTTTCATTTTGCTTATTATACTTTCAACTTTTGAATCTTTCTTTCTATTCACCTTTCTGTTGGTTCTTTTCTATAGTTTTTCACTTATCTGTTAAAATTTCCTATCTATCTTGTCTTTGGTCATTGTCACGATTTTCTTTAGCTCTGATCATATTCCAAAGCCAGCTATGAAATCTTGCTAAATTTAAAATCAGTGCCTTCTCAGGTTAACTTTTAATTGATCATTTTTCTGCATACAGGACTCTCTTGTTTCCATTTTTATGTATGATTGGTCTGGTCACTTTTTAGTGAAAAAATTTAATAACTATGTATTCTCTGTTTTTCTTTCTACTATTGTTATTAGTGCCACTACTGTTGTTGTTAGCAATTAATTTGCTTGGATTCAATCTGAAGATTCCTTCATATATACAGCCCTTAATATCTTGACTCTACTTTAATTCTCTTTAAAAAGATATTTAGATCCAGAAAAATTTTCAGTTTATATTATATATGGAAAAATATGTTAGACAAATTATAATGTAATGCTATTTAGTGAATTTGAAATAAAAGAGGAATAAATTAATTTTCTCTAAATTCGTCATTAAAAAACATTTAAGTCATGAAAATGAATTAAGTTTATTATTATTGTGTTTTATTAGCATACATATATTTCATTATATGGACTTTTCAAACAATTCATTTTTGTTTGAAAATTTGGATTGTTTTTTTCCTTCCCTACTTTTCTCCTTGACTCCTTGTACCATACCACCCAGTCTCCAAAACATCTTAGCTTTCATGTATCATCCCATTTCCCTCCCTCTGTGACTCTCTCCTCACCAAGAGAGCTTAGAACCAGCCAATGATTTTCAGAGAAACTTTTCAGATCAACTCTAACTGGAGAATGGGGTCTGCCAAAGGTCATCCATACACAAGTGTCAGAAAAAATTTCTCCCCTTTGAGGCAAAATTCTCTGCCTCCCACATGAGGCTCCACAGGCAAATCATGATTTCACAGAGCCCATACTTAGAGTCTGACCCCAGACCCTGTCATGTCTGACCTATTTCTAAAATCTCCCTTCTCCAAATTACCTACTAACTCTTGCTTCTCAGCTTCCAACTCTGCACTTTGTCCTTGGCAAGCCACACAGCAGCATTTCTCAGCACCTTCAGGCAAAAACTCATGGATACACTATCATCCACCCAAACTAGAACATGTCTTTCCCTAGTAATCTCCATGTTTGCTCTTATATTTAATGTAAAGATGGTCAATGGTTTCCAATGACTCAATTTGTTGTTTTTCTTTACCGTAGTAAAAGCAAGGCACATTGAGCAGAAAGTGTATTTCTAATTTTGATTTTGACTCTTTCCTGGATGAGTAATATGCCATAGAGAACCTTCTCGCCAGTGATAGAAGCACAGCTCTCAGGCCGCCTCCTTAGGAATAGAAAATAGCCACAATTCTGCAGAGGTGTAGGTTGCTAAGCTGGTAGAAAGTTGAGTGCATTGCATGCATTTCCAACTCATAATGAGTTGATCAGGATGTAGGCAGGTCAGGACAGGGATGTACTTTACAGTGCTATCTGCACCAGCACTACCACATTTCCATTTGCACAGACTTCTTTTTCTCCTAGTCAGGCGACACGGTTTCCTGGTGTCCAGTCCATTTGGCAATTCTTTTTTTATTGGTCACAGAACCCTGTACACAGTTCCTGATGGAAAGTCTGAAACTTTTGGGTTATTCATTTCACTTTGAAACATGTTAGCAGGCAATTCAGTTGCTGCTGGAATTGTTTTATCCCTCCAGGGTTTGTTTTAACATCTTGCTAACACCGGGGAGGGTCAGCTATGATGTGAGTATAGATCACTCTGATCACTTAATTCTCCTGAGGTACCATTGAGTGTGTCAGGGAGACTATAAGAGTCTATCTCCCTTGATAACCCTTCCCTCACATGTCTCTGTCTGGTGTTTTGTCTGAAACTTGGTTAGCTTTTCAGTCTATACGTATCCCATTTTATGGGCCCTTGAATCCTAGCATTCAGCCAAGATGGCTACCCATGCAGAGATCTTTCTCTGTGTTGTCATATGACTTTATATAGCCCTCTTGGAGCTAGTTAAGTCCCTTTCTCAGGTCAGTGTGAGCCTGGGACCTTCCTAGGTCTTCTTTCCCACATGTGTGGCCTGTGAATGAGCTGGAGATGACCTTCCTTGATGATATCCTTGGAGGCTGACCTCATGTGTCCTCCCTCCTTTCAAGCTCCTGACCTGTGTGCTCTGACTCATCTGAAAACAGTCCTGTGTGTCGTCCTTGTGTTCCAGACACGAGGAAGCAGAGGGACTATAATTGTTATTTTAGTTGTACAAAGCTTGAAATATCAAAAAAAAAAATATTGCTCACAATTGAAATGCAAATATTTTACTCATCTGATAGGCAAATTAAATTAATAAAAAAATTTTAATACACTGTATTTTGATCATATACTTTCTTCTTCCCAACTTCTTCCAGAACTTACTCACCTAACTACATGTTCTTTCTCTGGCTTGAAAATGAAAAAACAAAAAAGATAAAATGAAAAAGAAAGAACAAAGAGCAAAAGATGAAAAATTAAAACAGACAAACTGAATAAAAGAAAACCAATGATAAAAACACCAAGACAAAACTGCCACCAACAAAAACCACAAGTCTGTTTTTGTGTTGATCAACTATTCCACCTTGCAGGGTGGTTGACATTCCCAGTGACACACCATTGTAGAAAGCTGATTTTCACTGTCCTGCCAATAGCAGGTAGCTTCTTGTTGAAGGGTAGGACTTTGTGCACACTTCCCTTCTCAGTGCTAGATTTTGTCTGCTTTTAACCTGTGCAATCCTGTGTGCTGCCACAGTCTCAGTAACTTGTAACTGGCATGCAGAACTGGGGAGCACAAGGGCATATGATGACAAAGCACAGTCCACGCATGTATGAACATCTTGTGCTGAGACACCGCAGTACCGTGAGTGCTAACGTTAAAATTAGTTAAAGTTGTAAAAACTGTCCCAGTAAAAACTGAGGAGAAAGACACCATAATATAATATTTATAGATGAATAAATTGATACAGTTTCACAAAAGTGATTTGGAAGGGTTTATCAAAACTAAATATCATTTGATCCAATAGTTTCAATTTTTAAAATTTTATTCTATAAATTAACTTATACATGTGTATAATTTTACCTTTTTCCAAACACCATGTTGAGAAAGATCTGTACATAGGACTATTTAATTTTACATTATTCACAGCACCAAAAATTGGTCACTATAAATTCTCACCAGTACAAAGCAATTTAAATATTGGTAGATTCATGCAGTGGAGAGGCACACAGACAAAAATGCTCTCTCTCTTTCTTTCTCTCTCTCCCTGTGTGTGTGTGAGAGAGAGGGAGGGTGGGGGGAGAAGAGGGAAGAAGAGAGAGATGGGGGAGGGGAGGGATAGGTTTGAATGAATGAGAATGTCCCCAACAGGCTCAGATATTTGAGTACTTTGTCCCCAGTTGAGAGAGCCATTTGAGAAGGTTTATTAAGTATGGCCTTGCTGGAGGAAGTTTATCATTGGGGTGGAGTTTGAGAGTAAAAAGCCTTGCCTTTTTCCAATTTGTGCTCTCAGTTCTGCGCTTAGACTTGATGATTACATGCTCAGCTTCCTGGTCTGCCTATTCTGCCTGCTCCCATGATTCCCCACCATGATGGACTCAAATCCATGGAACCATAAACCAAAATAAACTCTTCCTTCTATGAGTTACCTTGATCTGGTGTTTTATCACAGCAGCAGAAAAACAACTAAATACACACACACACACACACACACACACACACACAGACAGAAAGAGAGAGGGGGGAGAGATGCACATATATTCACATACACTATAGTTTATATGCATATATAATATTTAAACATATATATCAGTTTCTATAAAGAGTCAAATGGTAAATGCAATGTACCACACTGTATAAAGCATATTGCCACTTATGATCCATATCTAGTACTAAGACATAATAGGTTTTAGAATTAGTGGCTAGGGCAGGTAATTTGTAATCCAATTCTTTCCTGTAAAACAAAAGAAAACAAAATAGGCTACTATTGTCTGGGATTACTTTTTCCTATAACAGTTGATAGATGCAGTGAAGAGGTATAAAGACAAAAATTCTCTCTCTCTCTCTCTCTCTCTCTCTCTCTCTCTCTCTCTCTGTGTGTGTGTGTGTGTGTGTGTGTGTGTGTGTGTGTGTGCATACGTGTGTGCATGCGCGCGCGTGCACACACACATGTATATGAAAATCCATTTGATGACATGCAAAGGATGACCTGGAGGAGGCCGGACTTGCCAGGGATATTTTCCAGTACATGACACTTGTTTTAAAAACTTAGGTAAAAATGAATGCCCTTACAGAGACAACAGCTGCTTTGAGGTGTTTCCAGTCATAGCAGATCAGAGTCAGTGTGAGGAGTATGTCAGCCACAATCTGGATGCTCTGGAGAGTGCTTCCTTTAAAGGAGATGGAAATCAAGGACAAGAAGAAAGATTTGCTGAAGGAGATGGCTTTGTTTGAAATGTACGACTGTAGAGTACTCATAGGAAATTCAGGTAAAATAGGTAGAAAATTAGAAATTTGGATACGGAGCCCTGGAAAGCAGCAGAGAATATAAATCTTCAATTTTACAGCTAACTGAGCTCAAAGATATTGAAGAGAAATGGGAAATGTTTTCCAGTGGGTGTGGGGAGTGAGCGTCTTGGAGGCCTGAAGACAGCTCTGGGCCTGTAATATGTAAATAAAAGGGAATGTGACAATCACTCCTGATTTGGGGATCAGAGCTAAGTGAGTGTGGGTGTGCCATGGGAAGTAAAAGCCTACGTTCAGCTAGGCCAGGATGACAAGTTCTGACCCACAGTCTGAAGCGCACGTGAGAATTACGAATGGTGGCTCAGTGTGCTCATTCACCAGGAGAAACTTCCCCCTGCTCTGCTATGGGGATTGCACCAAAGGCTCCAGGTTTTAGAATCAAAGTAGCGTTGGCTGGGCATGCTGATGCTCGCCTGTAATCCAGTTTAGGAGTCCAAGGTTTGCCCTAGGCTAAGTGGCAATCTTAAGACTCACCTGGGCTCCATGAGAGGGTCTTCACACAAGGTGAAATAGCCTGGAAGATGGAGACACTCAGGGGATGCCCTTAGTTAATCTCACAGTGCTGTGGAATCCAAAAAGGGCTAAGCAACCTTTGTGGCATGGGGGCGTTACTGGGATGCAAACTTACAGCCTCAACTCACTCACTGATACTCTCTCCTCTAATAGTGTTCCTCTTCTCCCATCTTCTTTCTCACCACAGTGATGCTCTTCTGTCCCTTTCTTCACACTGTAATGTTTGAATGGAAGTGACAGTCCACATTTAAGGAGTGGAGAGTTATACTTCCTTAGACAGCTTAGGAGTAGAAACTATACATAATTTATTAGGGATTCCTTCACATGAGAGATTTGATTTTTGTATCTGGCTTGTTAATTTATTCAGTCATGTATTTATGTCAGTATATACTATGAATATTATTTAATATTTTATTATAATCTAATACTGCTTAATTTATTTTGTGGCTTTAAACTGTCACATTCACTTTTTCAATTAGTTCTTGGGCTCCTCTGACATATTTTAATAGTTTTTTTTAAGCAACTTGTTGCTTATATTAAAAGATGTACCATGATCATTTTGTGCCAATTTCACATCAAATAGAACTGTTCACTGATGTTTCCAACTTTACAGCCACATGGATCAGTTGAGGGCTCCTTGCTTTGTTGATCTGTAAACTTCTACTCCTAAAGTAGAAAAAGCTGGTCCCTACCCACGCTGCAATACCCCCATAATTGTTCAGTCCCTGCACTGACACATGCCATGCAGAACTATATATCCACTTCCCTATGCAAATCAATGTCACCAAGAGAAGGCAGTTCTCTGCCTGTTATCTTGGCACTCCATCATCTCTTTCGTTTTTCCTAATAAAAATCTAATTTTTCTTTAAGTTTAAATTTGCTCTTCATGATATGAACTTAGCACATGAGATTGAGTTTCGATGGACATACATTTAATGAAATGATCATGAAGGCTCAGGTAAATCAGCAACCCCAGAATATCATAAGGTTATCTTCAACTCTGTCTGTTGACAGATTTCCAGTTTGCAGTATGATATGGGCTACACTCCTCATGCTGTGGTTACATGTTGATACATCTTCATATAGGTCAGCGTTGTATACTCAGAGCTGACTCTCTCACCTCCACAAGGTCACTGTTACTCAGCTTCTGCATTTGCTCTCAACGTTTTCTTATTTTGTATTTTTTTGGTGTTTTTTTTGTTTTTTTAGTTTTTGAGAATTAAATATTAAAACAGTTCTCTCTTCCCTCCCATAAATTCTTCCATGACCTCTGTTGAATCCATGACCACTTTTTTCATTGCTATTACTGTATGCATATATGTATTTGTACATATGTTCCTAAATATGGCCTTCTCAGTCTGCATAGTGACGTTTGTTTGTTAGTATGCTTTCATGTCTGGCCTTTACACTAGGTAACCAATTGCAGTGCTCTGCTATGAGGGAAACTAGCTCTCCCACTCCCAGCTTTCCTTGAGTACCCGAGGTCCTTTGTGGAGGACTGAAGTCTCCTGGGCTTTTCTCCATGCAGACATCTTTGTAGATATCTTTGGTAAGTTCATGAACAGTCATGTTGATGAGATCTTATGGGTGTATCCTCTCACATTACAAAGAGACACAATCTTACAGCAAAGTCCCTGATCCTCTGGCCCTTGCAATCTTTCTACCTCCTCTTCTGTAAAGTTCCACAAGCTGTAGGTACAGCTGTGTTTTGTAAATGGATCCACAACTCTGCATCTTGATTGGTAGTCATTTTCTGTAATGGGTTCCTCAATGAGAGGTCAAGACTTCACTTTTCTGTGGGTATAAGGACGAATGTTTATACAGTGTTGTTAGGGGTTATGCCGGTTTAGTAAATGAGAGGGTGTAGGTTCTCAGTCAGTAAGCACAACTTCACTACTACTAAGTACAAAGCAGGATATCCCTCTTGTTGAGAGAGTCTTAAGTCCAGTTAGAGAGCTGTCGGCTACTGCAAAATTATGTATGCCAGTATTGCACAGTTAGGGTTAACATACATTTTACCAAAAGCTATTTCCATACTCAATTCAATCCCAATGAAAATCCACATCTCATTCTTCACAGAAACAGAAAAAAAAGCTGTGCCAAAATTCATATGAAACTACAAAAGACCCCCATTTAGAAAAAAATCCTAAGTGAAAAGAAAAGTATTGGAGGGATTGCAATTCCAGATCATAAGACATGTGGCAGAGTCATAGTAATAAAAACAGTAAGGTATGAGCACAAAAATGGACATGTATTCCAACAGAACAAAATTAAAACCAAGCATGAGCCACATGTAATATTTTAAAAAGAAATAAAACAACTGCTAGAGAAAAGAAAGTATCTTCAACAAATAGTGCTGGGAAACTGGAGTCTATGTGGGAAAGAATGAAATCAGACCAATAGCTATCACCTTTCACCAAAATTAACTCAAAGGAGATCAAAAGCCTAAACCTGAAATGGCTAGAAGAAAACAGAGGCAATGCCCTACATGGCATAGGTGGAGAAAAGGGCTTTCTTAATAGGACACCAATTGCCCAGGATTAAAGCCAACAATCTACAAGTGGGACTTCAAAACCAAGAAGCTTCTGCTCAACTACAGAAGCAACCAATGAAGGGAAGGGAAGCCCAGAGTGGGAGACAATCTTTGCCAGATATATACATCTGACAGAGGATTAATATCCAGAACATATAAACAAGTGAAAAAAAAAAGGTTAAAAACCAAATGATCCATTAGAGAAAGGCCTGGGAACCTAAATAGAGAATTCTCAAAGGAAAACGAGAGAAAGAGAAGGTTGTATGCTAGGTATGACAAGAATGTAGTCTATATACACTTGAAATTGTCAAAGAATAATTTTAAAAATCTCAATCTGCTATTAGTACATTCCAAGAAAAATCACATTAAATACATGCATTGCTTTAGGCAGAATTAATTATTCATATAATAACATTATGACATAGGAAAAATATTCTTCTCTATTATTCAAGCCATATGTTGTTTATCTTATTTTCTTTTAGAAATTCTCTGCACAGGTCTTGAGACACCACTCAGTGCTTAAGAGCACTTGCTGCTCTTACAGAGCACCCATGTTCAGCTCTAGCTCACCTCTGTGGGTAACCTTAACTTTAGGAGATTGACACGCCCTCTTTTGGGCTTCACAGGCATCTACACCTGTAAACTCACACCCAGGGAAGGTCCCCCAACATGTACATATAAATCTTATACATTTATCTTTATGTATACCATACCCTTATGATTTTTAAGAAACATTTCTAGAAAAACTGAATTGTTTCTTAAACAAATCTATAGTCATTCTTGATTTTGATCATAGGAAGGTCTTCACAACTGCCCAGAAAATCAGCATCTTCTTGTTCTCCATCCTTCAGCTGTGCATCTTCCCTCTTCCTCCTCTTATTTCTCCTCCTCCGTTTGTTCTCCTCTTCTATCTGCTCAAAACAAAACAAAAAATCAAAACAAACAAACAAACAAACAAAAAATCCTGAATCTCTGTAGTCCAGGGGATCAAACTTGTGATCTCCTATCTCAGCTCCTGAACACTGGAATTATAAGGAATGTACCACATTTAATTTAATTATGATTTTTGTGTTTAAAAGTTTAGGAGTTAAGAAATTATCAGAATCAGTATTGCTAGCCAACTCTAGCAACCTTCTTTTTAAAGTTTCTTTTTAAATTATTTGAACATTTTACATATTATTAATGTATTTTGATAAAATCTACATCCCCATTGCCTTTCATTCTATCCATTCCTTCTCCCAACCACCATCACTTTCCCATCCCCATTTTGTGTACTCCTTTAAAACACATTGAGTCACATCAAGATATTTTATATTATTTTGGCGATTATGAAGGGTGTTGTTCCTCTAATTTCTTTCTTTCTTTGTAACTCTAATCAAACAAGTGAAAGCCCTGTATGACAAGAACTTCAAGTCTCTGAAGAAAGAAATCAAAGAAGCTATTAGATAGTGCAGAGATCTCCCATGCTCAAGAAACAGTAGGATTAACAATAAAAATAGCCATCCTACTAAAGTCAATCTAGAAATTCAACATACTTCTCATCCAAATTCCAGTGCAATTCTTTACAGACCTTGAAAGAGTATTACTCAATTTCCTATGGAAAAACAATAACAACAAAAAGGATAACTAAAACTCTCATGTTTCATGATTTCTGGAGAAATCACCATCCCTGATTTCAAGCTAAATCTCAGAGCAACTAAAAACAAGAACAAAAAACCTGTGTAGTACTGGCACAAAGCAGACAGGTGATCAATGGGATACAATTGAAGAACCAGAAGTAAATCCACACACCTATGGACACTTGAGTTTTGACAACAAATCCAAAACAATACAATGGGGGGGAGCATTTTCAACAAATGCTTCTGGTTTAATTGGATGTCTGCATATAGAAAAATGTATAGACCCATATCTATCACCCTGTACAAAACCCAACTCCATGTGGATCAAAACCCTCAACATAAAATCAGATAAAGTAAATATTATAGAAGAGCAAGTAGGGAAGATCCTTGAATGCGTTGGAACAGGAGACAACTTCCTGAACAGAATTCCAACAGCTCAAACACTAAGATTAACATTTAATAAATGGGACCATATGAAGCTGAAAAGCTAACATAAGGCAAAGGACACTATCAAAAGGACAAAACAGCAAAGTGGGAAAATGTTTCATAATCTGACAGAAGGCTAATATCCAAAATATATAAAGAACTCAGGAAACTAGACACCAACAAACCAAACAAATCCAATTTTAAAAATGGGGTACAGAGCTAAACAGAGAATTCTCACAGAGGAATCTCTAATGGTCAAGAAGCACTTAAAGAAATGTTCAACATTCTTATTCTTGGGAGAAATTCAAATCAAAACAGTTCTGAGATTCCATTTTACACCTGTCAGAATGGCTAAGATCAAAAACTCAAACTGGCAAGGATGTGGAGCAAGGGGAACACTCCTTCATTGCTCTTGGGAGTCCAAACCTGTATAACCACTTTGGAAATCAATTTTTCAGTTTCTCAGAAAATTAGGAATAGATCAACCTCAAGAGCCAACTATATCACTCCTGGGAGTATACCCAAAGATGATCCACCGTGGTACAAGGACACTTACTCAGATATGTTCATAGCAACTTTATTTGTATTAGCCAGAAACTAGAAACAACCTAGATGTCCTTTAAATGAAGAATGGATAAGGAAAAGGTAGTACATTTACTCAATGGAGTGTTGCTCAGTCATTTAAAAAAAGGACATCATGACTTTTGTAAGCAAATGGATGAAACTAGAAAAGATTATCCTGAGGGAAGTAACTCAGAGCCAGAAAGACAAACATGGTATATACTCACTTACAAGTGGATATTAGTGATAAAATATAGGACAACCACACTACAAAACACAAAGCCAAAGAAACTAAGTAACAAGGAAGGCCCAAGGAGGAACCGTTGAATCTCACTGAGACAGGGAAATAGATTAGACATCAGGAGTGGATAGAAGAAGGGGGCTGAGGGAGGGAGGTGTGGGGATGGGAGCAGGAAGGATGAGGTGGGGGAAAGATGGAGTGAGGGAGTACTGGGGGGGACAACTGGATTAGGGGTGTTCATTCTGAGAAACCTTGCTAGAAACCTAAGAAGTGGAAACTCCCAGGAATCTATGAGGGTGACCATAGCTAAGACTCGTAGCAATGTGAGATATCGAGCCTGAATCAGCCATCACCTATAACCTGGCAAGAGTTCTAACAGAGGGACTGGGTCACCTGCCCAGCCACAAAACTTTAAACTCACAATTAGTCCTGCCTACAACATGTTCCCAGGTAAAGGAAGGAGCAGAATTTGAGGGAAGGCCTAATTAATGAGTGGCCCAGCTTGAGTCCCAGGCCATGAGAGGGTATCCACCCCAGACACTCTTAATGTTATTCTGCTATACTTACAGACAGAAGCCTAACATTACTGTCATCAGAGAGGCTTCATTTAGGAACTGATAGAAACTGATGCAGAGACCCACAGCAAACCACTAAATGGAGCTTGGAGAATCCAGCGGGGGTGGGGGGCAGGAGGAAAGATCAAAGGAGCAAGAGGGTTCAAGGACACCACAAGAAAACCTACAAAATCAATACCTTGGTCCCATAGGCACCCATATAGAGTGAACTGGCAACCAGAGAGCATGCATGGGATGAACCTAGGGCCTCTGCACTGAAACGAGTGTGCAGCTGGGTCTTCATCTGTGACTCCTTAAAGCCAGAGCAGGAGTTGTCTTTAACTACATTGCCTGCCTTCGCATCCCTTTCCCCTAACTGGGCTGACTCATCTAGCCTCAAGAGAAGAAGATGCACCTTGTCTTACTGCAACTTGATATTCCACTGGCTGTTTGATATCCATGGGAGGTCTCCCCTCTTGTGAGGAGAACAGGTGTATGAGCGGGAGGGGAGATGAGAGGGAGGGAGTGGGAGGAGAGGAGGGAAGGGAAGCTCCAATCTGGATGTAAAGTAAAAACCTAATCAATTTCAAAAAACACCCCACTAAGTTCATATACTGTACCTTGGATATGCATGAGTATAGAAATATCTACTGGAACATAGACAGCCTCTCGTGGTCCACATCCCTGAAGAAAACGCTCTCTCCCACAACAGCTATCAGTTGCCAGTAGCACCTCAGATATGAATTCCCTCTCCATCCATCTGTGTTCTTAGTCACACACACATACACACACACACACACACACACACACACACACACACACACACACACACACACGAGATGGTTCCAGTTACATTTAAATGGCCTATATTTTCTAAAGAAAGCTGGAACACATGCCCACTGTGCACAAGATGAATGTTGAGCCTGACTAACTGTAACACAGTCCAGGTCACTGGTCCTCCTCCATTTCCTACAGAGCTATCTTTACATTCAGCATCCTAAGGCTGTCTACTTCCACATATCACCCCCACTGTGAGTCATTTACTATTTCAGGATGGAAAGTCTAGAAGAAACACATCCTACCAGTGCAGCTCTGGAGAGGGTATGAGTCCCGCCTCCAGGAAAGCAGGCGGGAGGGAGGATATGCTGCCCAGGACATGGTGCATTCTAAGAATCTTAATGAAGCTCAACTCCATTCCTCACATTTGTATTTGTATCACTGTGAACACAGTCACTATAAAGGAGGTGAAGAGCCATAAAATAAAAATGGATTTTCCTTTTATAGTCAGTTTTACTGGAAATATGTGAGTTTTTTTTTCTCTCTCTTAGCTCATGTCTACATACACATGGTTCATGGTTTCTGATTTTTTTTTTTACAGTGATGTACAGCAGAGTCTGTGAATATCTGCTCGCCCTGGTGATGCTAAAGTTAGAAGGTTAAATCAAGTGATGTCATTCATCTGCAACGGAGAACAGATGCACTTGTGCTCAGATTTCTACTTTTTCAGATCAGTAGTTAGAAATAATATTTAATTGTTAGAGTGAGTTTCTTTTTAATATGATAGAATAAAGATGACTTATTGTATAGAAAATAAAATTGGTGTAAAATTCTACATTAAATCATGCTGCTTTCATATATTTTTTTCATATGGTAGGAGCTTTCCAATTGTATTGTCCCATTGAGTGTGTAGTGTGAACTGCATAGGAAACAGCCATCAGGAAATCTCCGCCATCTAAAACTCTCATGATAAGTAACTGAAGTGGGTATGTTGGTGTCTGTTCCTTTCTTTCAGTCCTTGTTTCTGTATTGCTGTGCTGTTAGCACTAGTATACCTATTTTACCTGATATTATCCAACATCTTTAAAGTGTTGTACATCTGTAGCTGTGTGACACAGCATCTTTCCAACTTCTTAGGACTTCTTCAGTGGCTCCTCCTAATGCGCTAATAATCTGCAGTAAAAGAAGGCTTCAGAAAGCATGCTTATATCATGGAGTCCCCCAAACACAATTTAACAAATACCAATTTCTTATTATTATTTTTCCATTCATAGGCACTCACAAGAGCATGAATCAAAGACCTCCTGACTTCATAAATGCTAGCAGTCTTCCTCTATCTTCAAAAATGAGCTGTGCTATTGCTTTAGCATGGTTTTTATCCTCCAAAGTCCATATCAAGATTTTGTCTGATGAATAGGGAGGCCTAATGGGAGGTTTTGTGTCATGGTGTTGGGGTCTTCAGGGTATATACCTCTCTCAGGGGCTGAATTAAGCACTTCTGAAGAGGGCTGCTATTAATCAAGGTCACGCTTCCTGCTCTGTCCCTCTGATCATGCTTGCTCCCCACCCCACCCCCTCTAATTTTCTTCCAGTGCCCGACAGATGCTCTGTGGATATCAAACCAGTGTGGCTAACCGATCTTGGATTCTCAGAGAAAAGTAGAAGAAAGGACAAGAATATAGTAACAGTAATAGAGGTAAGACACATAAGAGTGAGCTGTCCGAGTCTGCACAGCAAGCCAAACACAAACCAAGACTGCAGTCTGGATGGTCCATCTCCAGAATGAGTGTCTCTGACAAGCCCATAATGTCAGATACAAGTGACTGATAGAAACACAGGAAATGATGAAGGTGTCCTGATATCTGGGAGGGAGGTCACAAAGTTGAGAGGGCTCTGTAACTTCTGATCTGCTCACAGTTGGAGAACATGAGTCTCAGAAGGCTGACAGTCTTTCAAATAGATGGAGCTCATGATGGGCAGGGACTGCATTCCTCCTAGGAGGTCTAAGAAAATGATTTCCACAAAGACCATACAAGCAACTTCTTTATGTAACACACAGGCTATTGTACATGCACAAGTAGAGCATCTTCTGACTTGCACTGCTGACAAGCATACACTTATCAGCAAAAATAGCCTCCCAGCTACCTAGCCCATCTTCTGAGGACCGAACACACTGAGGAATTGCTTTGCACCTGATTTTATTGACTCTAACCCCAAATCATCTTTCTTTAAATAGGCTGGTTTCAAAGAGAGAGTGGGAAGAAGTGACACTCTATTACACAACAGCCAAGACGAATCATCAGAGGGGTTGGCAGCCAGGAAGAAACCTGTCCCAAA
The DNA here is from genome assembly GCF_000001635.26 of Mus musculus. Lineage (NCBI taxonomy): Eukaryota > Metazoa > Chordata > Mammalia > Rodentia > Muridae > Mus > Mus musculus. Next base: position 124,746,512 of record NC_000073.6, on the reverse strand, counting down.
GTTACAGATGTAGAATTAACCTTTACATTCATCCTGCAAAGTGGGAAGATACAGGCAAGTGAGATGTAACTGGGGAAATGAAAAGGAGATTCTTACCCAATGTTCAGACAGAAAGCAGGAACAGTTGGGGGAGTCTCTGACAGAGCTGGGTGGGCACCTAGACTTAAGAGTTGCATCAGCTTCCTTCCCTAGCTCCTCTCATCCATGAGTACTTTACCCACATGTCACCCCTGAGACAGAATGCAATGGTCATTTAGTGTCAATGCCACTACCTCTAGCATCTAAAATATCATATAAAGAAAATCTGCCTCTCCTTCAGGAAGCCACCAATGTGCCTGATATTCAGTCAAGACCAGTGAAAATGGCACTTTCATCTTGCACAGTCTGGCCTCTGCCAACCACTCAGAGACCACATCTCTTGCTGGTTCTCTTTTTTTAAATCTCTACAGTGCAGCCACAGAAGATCTCTGGTTAGATCTTCGACCTCTTCACATTGTCTTATAACTCAAAACTTTGGATCTTAAACTCCTTATGCCTCCAAACCTTTCTCCTTTCCATGCTTGACAACACTGGCACTCCCTCCTCCTCTGTGTCTGTCCTCAGTGACTCTTCCTGTCCTCATGATGTGGAGTGCCCCTCAGCCCCATGTAGGCTTTCTCATCCATCTTGCTTGGCGTCTCACAGGACTTGTGGTAATTGAAGGCAGCAAGGTTGTGGAATAACTCAGTGGTAGAATGCAGGCTTAGCATGTACAAGACCTTGAGTTTGATACTGGTGCCCAACACACAGAGCTTATGGTAACTGAAATGTGCTACTTTTAACAGTTACCTGGGGCCCTTTCATCCTTGCTGTGGACTACAAAGCTCCATACAAGTGAAAATTTTGTCTTTCTTAGCTCCTCCCCCATTTTGTTCTAGCACTTTGCAGACTACTTAGCTTTTAGGAGACACTAAATAAAACAATGAAGTGCTCAGTGGCTGGACCCACAAAAGCATGAATCACCAGTAACCATGCTGGTTGGCCCAGTTGTCCTTCTTCATATTGGAGCTTTATTCTTGCTGTTCTAGTTTTAGCAGAAGTGGAAAGTGAGGGGTACAGGCCACTGCAAACATTTTCAAGAAGCAGAATTAAGGAGCAGAGTTTCTCTTCTTCTGTGATTGAATTGCTAAGAGTTTTAAAGAAAAACAAACTCTCAGAACATCAGTTTCCTTTTAGATAAGGGAGTTAGTAGTATGTCTGTGTGGGGAAACCACAGTTTCATTGAATATCAGACCTGTATTTTCCCATGAAACTCATGAAATTAATAAAAACAATAACAAAGTTATTGCTAGTAGCAACTGTGTGATAAAAAATGGTACAACATAATGTTACTAGCTCTAAGTGATGGTACTGAAATAACAAAGAATATTCTATAAAAGCACAGCATGATTTCCTAACCTGGAAGAGTTAAGAAAAGACCTAGGGCACAAGGAGAAGAGAGTCAGTAAGATGTTCTCAGCACATCAGGAAACTGATCACTGGAGGGTATAGAATATCTATAAATCTAGAACCAATAAGATTGTGCTTTCTTTGTTAAACCCTTAGGCCTCATTCGGTCTAATATCCACAGTGTGACTTAATTTTCTCTGGTCATTGAAATATACCTTCAGCTAAGAGGAGAGATGTATATCCTGGACTTTAATGTAAGAGAGAAGACACAGAGAGAAGGGGATGGGAAATCAAGAAGCAGCAGCACAGGATCAGGAGACAACCCTGAGCAAAGTAGTTCTGTGCAGGCGAGCTTTTCCTCTGTACCACCGCACACTGACTTCTGTGTGGGGGAACTGGCTGTGTGCTGTCAGCTGTCACTGTGATGAAATGCCTGAGATAATTCACTTACAGAGGTGAACAGCTTATTTGGGTTACTTGTTTTGGAGGTTTCATTCTGTAATGGATGGACTGACTCTGTTGTTTGAGGCTGGTACTGAGCAGCGCATCACAGTGAGAGTGAAGGACAGAGCAAAGCCATTGCATTACCAGGGGCAGAAGAAGAAGGCAGCCTAGTGTTCTATAGTCTCATTTTGCTCATCAGAGAGATGTGAGCATTAAAGACTAAAAGGTGCAAACCACACACACACACACACACACACACACACACACACACACACGCACACGCACACGCACAAGCACATGCACACAGGGAGAGAGAGGGAGAGAGAGAGAGACGTAGACAGACACATACACAAACACGTACACATGTACACACATCTGCATGTTCACTCACATATATTGATATCTAAGCACACACAGATCAATAGTGCTTGGAATTAAAGGCATGGAAAAGACAATCTGTGATCAGCATGAACAGAGTTCTCATGAATGTCTTCATCGCCGGAAAGTTCCTGATTCAATTAAACAATAAAAAAGAGACAGCACAAAGCACAGTTCACAAGAGACAGGCGAGCAGCTTGTTGGAAAGAAAGCCTCACAGAACTGTATGAGGGACACATCCAGCTGTAGAATAACACTAATTAGAACAAGATTTCAATGATATTAGACTCAAAGTTGTGATAATAAATACAACAGAATGAAATGAAAAGGTAGTGCAGAGTTCAGCACAAATTGAGAACCCAAACAATATTATTATGAATTTAATGAAATCATAGGAATGAAACAGGCTCAGCTACAAGGCAAAAAGCTGCATGGAGAAACAGCTTCTGGGCTGGGGAGATGGCTCAGTCAGTAACGTGTTCATCTTGTAAGCATAAGGACCTGATTTCAATGTCCAGAACCCACTTTTGAAAAAAAATGTGGTGATATGTGTATATACTTCCAGTGTCTGAGAAGGAGAAATTTCCAGCCAGCCAGTCCAGCCTGTGGGGGATTGTCTCAAAACACAAGGTGGAACCTAGGTGTGGTAGCACATATCTTTAATCCCAAGACTTGGGAGACAGAGGCAGTCCAGCACTATATACTAAACAATGAGAGTCTGTCTCGTAAATAAATAAATAAATAAATAAATAAATAAATAAATAAAATAAAATAAATAAGAAAAGACAAAATGGGCAGCAGCTGGGGAATGACATCTGTTTTCTTCTGACTTCCACACCCAGGTGCATACATGGATGTGTCTGCATGTGCGCATATGCACACATATCAACTTCTCACCACAGAACCACACACACACATACATGACAAGAAAAAAAAATAAATGAAGAAGAACATCTTTGACTAAGCACACAAGTGAGGAGAGAAATTCACAAGGGATTAAGAAATTATAAAAAGGAAGAAATGAGATTTTCTCTTATTTTGCCACAGTATGAAGTGAGTCTGTTTTTGTACAAGCTTGATGGGTAAAAGGTGAGAAAAATAGGCAGATTGCAGACAACATAGCTGAATCATATGGCCCAACTGTGCCTGTGGTTAAAAGTTCCCCTTGGATCAGATCACTAAAATTTGTTTTTCTTGTCTTCTTTTTTTTTCATGAAGACATATTTTTAGGTTTTATTTTGCTTTATGCATTTAAAAGCAACCTTCCAACTAAAATGCTTAAGAGTTCAAAGTTTTAAATTACCATCTCAAGCTTTACCTGAAATATAAGGAAATAATCACCTATACCTTATAAGTCTATTGTGTGGGAAACTTGGCTATATCTGTATCTACATATCACAGTGACTAGTACAATGTCTGCCACTCAATGAATGGCATGTGTAGAAGCCATTATTATGGACTTCAGAAATGATTCTAGTATAGTAACTAGGGAGATAAATTGGTTATACATTATTTGGTGTAGAAAGAGTTCAAAGACTAACTCGTAAACCTTGATATGTGGTGGACAGTTTGCTAAGCATTTTTGCATACACTAATTCATTTAACCCACACAGAGACTATAGATTTGGCATGTTATCATTCCCATTTATTCTAATTTTCTGAGACACTTGGAAGTTAAGTAACTTCCCCCAGGGTCATACCACTTGTTAGTAATGGAGAGACTGTGGACTCAGAAGCCATGTTCTTTTCCAGAGCATCAATGCAGCTACAGGAAGAGCTTTGAGAGCTCAAAACAGGAGCAAAGAAGCAGAACAGACTCTGGATCTAAGTAGCATGAGTGAGGCATGAATCCCAGGCAATGCAATTCAAAAGCTTTGGAGTGAGAGGCAGTCTATCAAGCACATCTTTGAATGAGGATCTCTGTCCTCCCTGTCAAAGGGAATTAAGTGAGGATGCTCTGTGGGTTCTTGTTTCAGCACCTCGGACAGAGAACCTTAGGCACAAGCCACATTCTACCTAGCCATAATGTCTCTGACATCCTAAATAATCCTTTAACAATGACAATTGAAATGTGCACAGAGCAGATATGCCACTGTAGACGGGAATTCTGAAGTTCATGAGATGGGACTCTTCCCTTTTGATATCCAGTCAATCATTTTAACAATGTAGCAACTAACAGGGTGCCTCTCAAATGAAAGGAGAACAATACAGAGCCAGGGAAGGAAGGGCTGTTTCAGAGTTGGATAAAAGCAGCAGCCTAGGAGCTGTGGGAGATGAAGGAGGTGGTGATATAGACCTGACAGCAGAGAGGTGGAGGACGCAAGGTGTGGCTGTACAGTACCTACTTAAAGAAGGGGCTTAAAAACATGAGAGCTGGCTGGAAAGAAAGAGAATGTCTTCCATTTTATTAAGAGTGCACTGTATTTTGTGGAAAACTGAAATCTTAAACATATAATTGTCTAAGCTTTGTGATAGTTATACCTTTGTTCTTTTTTAATCTATAGATAGAAAGAAAGGGGACAACAATGAGGAGAAAAGGCTTCTTTGTTGTTGGTGGGTTTTTTTTTTTTTGCTGTTGTTTTTATTTGTGGTTTTTGTTTTGTTTGTAAAGCAAGGTGCATGAAGAGGAGAAATCATGAGAGAGAAAAGAAAAAGGCAGGACTGTCAGATGTAGAAAACATAAAATCCAGGGAAAGGAGGAGAAAGCGGGTTTGTAGAAGGAGAAGAAGTGGGAGAGTGGGGGAAAATGTTAGACTACTATGGGATCTAGCATGTAAGCTGCAGAAGGCGCCCGGAAGCAGGGTCCTCTGTGGCAGGTCCAGTAACTAACTATACAGGGCAAGTATCTATTGGCACTTCAGCCTTGGGGACCAAAATTCCTTGCATGGTTACACTGAGTAAACATTCTGACAGCTCCATATATAGGACTGTGGTCAACACATTGAAACAACAAGTGGGATTGGGGGAAAGCCATTCTGCATAAATGAATGAATGAATGAATGAATGAATGAATAAATAAATAAATAAATAAATACACTAAAATTAAAAATAACTGGGAAGTTGGCTCAGTTCATAGAATATTTGCCATGCAAGTGTAAGTGCCAGAGTTTGATCCCCAGCATCCATGTCAAAAGCTAGGTATCTTGGCACACATCTCTAAAACCAGACTTTTGGAGAATCACTGGGACTCACTGAACAAGCCCTTCTCAGTCAGTGAATCATATGCTCATTGAGAGGCTGTCTCAAAAGTTAAATGTGTAGAAGAAGACACCTGGTCTCTCTCTGTCTCTGTCTCTGTCTCTGTCTCTGTCTCTCTTTCTCTGTCTCTCTCTCTGTGTCTCTCTCTGTCTCTCTCTCTATGTCTCTCTCTCTGTCTCTGTCTCTCTCTCACACACACATACAGGGAGAGAGAGGAAGAGAAAGAGAGACTCTTTCACACACACACACACACACACACACACACACACTCACACCGAAACAGCACCATTACAGTAGAGGAGAAGTGGGTGTTGTAAAAACAGAACTTCACTCCAAGTCTTAATAAACCATTTTGGAAATGGCCAGGCCATTCAGTTTTAAAAACAAGATGAGCCAGTCAAAGCAGGGCATCAGATAATCGCATCCATCTGACTCCTGAAGGTCTCTAGATATGGATGTTACTGACATTCTCATATAAACACCACTGGGCACCTCAGGCCATTCTGAGCATTTTCATGCCCTAGACAAGGCTTTCAGCCCCAGCAAGAACATGCCAATCCACTGGGATATACCTGTTGACTGAAGCTGCTGGCTAGCAGAGATTAAAACTGGGACATGCAAAGTGGGCATGGAACACTGGAGGAGAAGGAGCCACAGAACCCTTCCACGAACCTCCCACTATCCCCCAGGGGCGGTAAGTGACAGTCCCTTTCTTGTTTCATTCAGATATTACTACATCCCTGCACATTTAGGGTACATTAGTATTACTGGTTAAAATGGGAACTGAGATTAAGAATAGTGATGCCTAGGAAAGGCAATGCATCTAGGGTGAAAGTATGAACACAAATGTTTACTCCTCACGTCCGTGAAGATGGGGATACTGTCCTTCCCTTGTAACTCTCCATGATAGCATTTATCACACTGCTGCCTTAGAACACTTGCTCGCTTACGTACATTAGGCTACAAGCTACCAGAAAATACAATTCCATCTTTCCATCTGTCTAGGTCACTACTCTGCCACTAGGTTCTAGCAAGCGCTCTCTCTCTCTCTCTCTCTCTCTCTCTCTCTCTCTCTCTCTCTCTCTCTCTCTCTCTCTCTTTCACACACACACACACATATATACATGTGTGTGTGTATATATATATATATATATGTGTATGTACGTATAAAATATACATATATATATGGAGAGAGAGGGAAAGAAAGAGAAAGGAGATAGTATTATATATTATCTCAATCTATAAGTGGTCGAGAAGTTGGATTTGCTCTTAGAAGGGGCTATGTTGATCTTATACTACAATTCTTGTGCTCATTGCTTTCTGATGCCTGTGGCTACCTTGCCTCCTGGAACCACCCTTCTACACCCAGGCTTAAACTTGTTTAGAAACAGATACAGAAACTGAACTTAAACAACAATCATCTGCCTCACAAAGTCACACTATGAGTTTTTTGTACCTTATTCTCATCATGGTAAGCATATCTCTAGGATGGCATAAATAAAACTAGTCCGAGCAGGGCCTGATAGCTAACACCAGTAATCCTGAACACCAGCAGTGTGAGGCAGGAGGACTGTTATGAATTCAAGGCTGCCTGCATTACATAAAAGACCTTGTATCAAGAGCCATCATGATGCCCCAAGTAAATCTAGTCTTCTTTATGACTGTTTAGTCGTTCATTCATGAATATACTCTGATTTTCCCCCTAGCTTTTTCTTAGTTGCTGAGACTCTCTACGTTTCTAAAATTGGTAATTTTAAATGTGCTCTCATAACGTCTTTGAATACTTGTTTTAATTTATTCATTTTTTAAAAGCAAAAACATTTTCTGTTAGGGAGTTTGTAAGTTCAAAACTGGTGGTTTTTAATTGTAATGTATATATATTTATTTATATATTATATGTTGTATATACATAACATATATGTGTATAATCCACACACACATATATATGTATGTATGTATGCATGTATGCATAACCAGACAGCTTTTGAAAAAGTCTGTAGCATTTCTTATTTCTAAATAATACGTAAAAGTAGACCTTTCCTTCACATCCTTGCCAAAGATTCATGTAAACACTTGAGTTTTTTTTTTTTTTTCTGTTCAGTAAGCAAAGGTGTTCCAATTTGCTTTTCTATATACTAACAAGTTTCAGCTCGTTGTTACTCTTTTCTTGCTTACTTGTTTGTACTGCTGTGAAGGATCAAATTGTGACAGGTCTCCAGCTGATCCTCCAAAAACAGACCTCCTTCTTCCTGAGCACACTAGCCAGACTTCCCAGGCTTCTTTGCAGCTCAGTATGATCATGTGAACAATTTAAAGCCAATGGAATGCAAACATTAGTATTAGTAACATTCTTTTTTTCTTGAAATCCCCTCATCTGTTCCTTATTCTTATCTCCCAGGAGTCAGCCTCACAGAGTGAACTAGGAGATCCTTGGGAAGAGCAACATCAAGATATTTAAGGAACCTGAGCGCAGAGCCTTATATTAGTGCCCTCTGCTACATTTCAGGCTCTTGCGGCTAGTAGAGAATTTTCAGTCATATTAATTCATGAAGAGTTGTATATCAGACAGCAGTTATCTGTAAAAACAGAAAGGAGGAAAAAAGAAAGAAAGGGAGGAAGGAAGGGAGGAAGAGAGGAAGAAAGAAAGAAAGGAAGGAAGAAAGAAAGAAAGAAAGAAAGAAAGAAAGAAAGAAAGAAAGAAAGAAAGAAAGAAAGAAAAGAAAGAAAAGGGAAAAAGAGAAAAGTCCAGAATTTAATGTGCTTGGTGCTTTTTCTTGACACTTCTAAGCCACCTACATGTAAATATTAATCTGTCTTAAATGTCTGTCTTCCCAATTTGTTGATTTTTTATTTTGCTTATTACACATTTGGTTGATTCCCTGTCCCACCCCACCCCCAAATGGTCACATCTGTGGTTTCTAACTACCATGGTATTTAGAAAATTTCCTTTACTATAAAAAGTTAAGAATATTCTCCTTCAGTGGATTGGTATTTTATGACACACTATTTAAGATTTGAATGCAGTGGATATTTATCCCATGTGTTGTTCATAGAATGGTTTCTGGTCTGCGTCCTCCCAGGCGGATACTACATGCCAGACCCTTTGTTAGGTGCTCTGCGTTTTCTCACGTGACTGAAAATTCTGCTGATGCCATACATTATGCTGGTTCCTGTGTGTGTCCAAGGGAGTAATTCTGCATGCCCAGTGGCTTTCTACCATGACGTCTGCCCAATCAAATCAGTGATGCTTAGATGAGAACATGTTTAGAACCTGTATCAACAGAAGGAAGAGTTTGATTCTCCTCATCATTGATGTCTCAAAATTCCAAATCTGTTCCTTACTTATATTACCTAAACTAGTCAAATCTGAGGCGAAAAGGTTAAATATAAAACATAGGAGTTCTGACAGAAATTGGTAAATGGTTTCACGAATCTGGACAGGGCAGATATTTGATGGCATTATGTCATCCCTGTCATAACCCTGCTATGCCTCTCTCCATTAATTCAGATCATGCTTTATGCTTCTCAGTAAAATTTTATAGTTTTATTCAGATAAGTACCATGCTTGCTAAATTTATTCATAGATGTTTTATAGTTTTTACAACTCTTGTGAATGGACCTCCCCTCCCCCTGCTTTCATTTCTTAACTGGGTATTTTTAGTATTGAATGGTCTGTGATTTGTTGCTTCTATAACTTACATTATTTTAAGAAAGTCTTCCACTACTGTTTCTACAGATAGTGTGGGGAATGCCTCCTCCCAATGTTTCTCTTATTCTGAGAAAAGCTAGAGATGTATAAACTATGCATCTTAGCTGTCTGGGAAGTCTGAAATGAATAAGTGATCAGGGTGTGGTCAGAGGTTGGGCTAAATAAACTTATCTGTAACAGATATGCTGATTTCTCTTAAAAGAGCAGGGGGATTTCAGTGTGTCCTGGGCAGTGAGTGGTAAAGGCTGATTGTAATTTAGAGATTAGCCTGTTCCTTCCAGGTGAGGACCTGAAAAGAAGCACCAAATATTTCGTCAAGGAGCCAGAACCAGGGCTGAGATCAAGGTAGGTAAATTGAAAAGCCAGAAATGGAGATCCCAAGACGACCCAGAACCAACAGACCATCTCAGTGTGGTGGTGTAAAGGCACTGCATCAAGATCAACTGCATTCTTATATACTAATAGAAGATAATGGAAAACATAAATAGCAATACTTGAGGGTGATTTTAATAAAATAAAATTGACAAGATTCATTTTTAAACGCCTAAAAATGGAAAGATAAAATATATTCACAGATATGAAACTCCATTTTGCTAAGTAACTGCTTATTCTCTTCAAATTCTCTTCAGAATCTGAGCAGGCCCTTTTTACATAACTGCTATGCTAATTGAGCATTTTCTAGAGGGGCTTGGAGATGGCTCAGTGGTTAAAACCACTGGCTGCTCTACCAGAAGACCTGGGTTCAATTTCTAGCACTCATATGATGGCTCACAACCATCCAATAACTCCAGTACCAGGGGATCCAACACCATCTTCTGGTGTCCATGGGAAGTGTGCACATGTGGTCCACAAATGTATATCTGGGTAAAACACCCTATGCATAAAATAAAATTAGCAAAGTCTTTGAAAGGCAAAGCTTCTACCAACTGATTTCAAGACTTGATATAAAGCTAGAGTAATAAAGGATACAGCACTGGTGTGTGTGTGTGTGTGTGTGTGTGTGTGTGTGTGTCTGTGTGTGTGTGTGTGTATGTGTGTGTGTTTGTGTCTTCCTAGTTCTTGAACAAAACTTTACAAAGGTCTACTCATATCAGACACAGGACCGAGTATAGTCAGGAGTAATGCTTTCACCACAGTCGTACTTGGTGAATCAATGAAGTGTTAGGGGCGTACCATAGGAGGGATGAGTCAAGGGCAGTGGCTTCACCAAAAGCCCACTGCAGTCTGAATGACAACTCATGAAAGCTGGACTTCCGAAGCTCTTAAGTTCATTGCAGAAAAGATCAACATGGGAGAGTCTCTTTCTTGTCAGCAACCCATTTAGCTTATATAAACTTGAGGCAGGAGAAGCCTTGTACATCTAGTAAGTTTCAGGGACTTTCTGAGACTTGTTTATTTCCAGAGTCTTAAGGAACCTACCTCCCTTTAGAATTTCTGGCATCTTCCAGGGAAACAGAAGTAATATACAGCTAGCAACTTGAGTTGAGGGCACAAATTCCACAGTGATTTTACTTCTCTGGTTTGGGAGGCCCTGACACTACTGAGCCATGAGGGAGGTGAACACACTTGGGCTCCACTGTAAATGTTTTGTAAAGATATTATCTTTCTGGGACCTCAAGAGGTGCAAACTGAAGCATCCCCTATAACTCAGTACGGAAGCTCAAGTGATGACTGCTGAGAGCAGCATCTTTGCGGTTGGTGTGGAAAATGACATAACATAGGTCCAGTGACCCAGAGAGGCAGGCTCTAGGGAAATCATTGCATTGGAAGAGTGCATTTGGCAACACAGAAGACTCAGATGATCCTGCCCACAATGTGGATGTAGCCAATATTTATAAATCTCACAAGTATGCTTAGAAATAGAGGAAACACACTCAAGAATATGCATTGTTCAAGAATGTTCAATATTACATTTATATCATCTTCAAGATGTTACAATCTAGAAGGTGGTTACCTTCAAGGGAGGGGACCTCACTTGAAAAGGGTCTGAGAGAAATTTCTAGGCTGAGGAACTATGATCTGGCTGTCATTACTATTATTTTGCTAGCAGTTAGATGGGTGACATCAAATGAAACGCTTGGCATCTGGGCACCTATGTATAAAGTATATCCCTGGGAAAAAGCACTGGAGACATGCTCAGGGGTTCAGAGTGCATGCTGCTCTTGCAGACAACCTGAGTTTGGTTCTCAGCACATAGGTCAGGTGGCTCACACAGCCAGTAATACCAGATTCAGGAGATCTGAAGCCTCTGTGTTCTTGAAGGTGAAAAATTTAGGAGAAAAGACCTTGATGGATGAAGAGGTCACTGGGGGCATTCGAGATTTGTATTGGTTTCCTGGCTTCTTGCTCTCACCCTCTGCTTCCTAACTACTGTGTAGTGAGAACCTTTGCTCTACTTACCTGATCCTTCCATGGCCTTCTGCTTCACCACAGGCCCAGAGCAAAAGGACTGACTTTCTCTGGCTTCCATTAATTGTCTCAAGTGTTTTGTTGCAGTGAGGAGAAGCTGACTAGGATAGCTAGCAAGACTCCAATCTGACCACCTGCTTAAGCTCTTAGTGTTTTAAACCATCAAGGACACTGGACTTGGGCACTGCTTCATGACCTCTGAGACACTTGGGGGTGAAATGCTGAGTGAATGCTGAGAATCAAAGGCTAAGTCCCTGCCAAGTGTAAAGGTAGAGAGAGGAGAAAAAGAAAATTCTTTTGTTCTAAAAGCTTCTTGCTCCTGAAACTGACCTCAATCAATGCTAATATATTATGTCAGAATGCACATTCTAAAAGAAAGGCTGCATTTTGCAAGATGCCTGAGAGATAAGTTTTGTGTCTTTATGGTATGCCTTCAAAACTCTATCTCACAAGCGATGTATTTTCCCAGAGTGGGATTGCTGAGACCCCCTTCTGTTTATCAGCAACTCTTCAAGATCCAGTCTTAGATGACTATTAGTGACTGAATAATCCATTCACTCATGCGTCTTTCCATCCATCCATCCATCCATCCATCCATCCATCCATCCATCCATCCATTGTTTCATCAAGTTTACACCTCCTCTTGTCTGCCAGTCTTTTATGAATCTTATCGTGAATTCAGGTGCTTGTGGCTGTAATCCTGGAGACAAAGTGAAGCTGCTCACTGCTCTCTCACTGTGGCCCCCTGCAATAGGCCAGTTGGAAGCAGACACCTACCCTCTCCCTGCTTGGCTCTATGCCTGTTCTGAGAAGCTCATAGAACCAGCATTTGACAGGATTAAAGTTTGATTTGACACCACACTGGGGCTCCATTCAGAAGCGCAGTTGTGCTGAGCACTGGAGTAGCACTTATTGGTTTCAGAGGGGATGGAAAACAATTTAAGCAACTTCTGTTCTCTTCAGCCCAGACACACACCATTGCTCTGTTGACTTAGGAGCAGCTGCTGACACTGAGCAGAGATGGGCGCTGTCTATGAAATCCCCCTCTCATTTGTCTCCAGCTCATCACAGAAACACTGCATGCAGCAATCAGGCAAAAGCCTTCCCAGCTCCAACCTCCAAATTTGAAATATAGCTGCTTTTTCTGGAGAAGAAGAATGAAGCTGGAGAATAGCACTTGTTCTTACATCTTAGAGGTGTGGAAGACAGGGATAATATCTGGTGATTTTATGTTTAAGGCCATAGCTTAGACTGCAAAACAGATGGGAAACACTGAGAAAACAAGAGAATGAGGAGGTGACCTCAAATTTCAGCTGAAATTAAGCAAGTGGCTCCACAGAAGCACTGCTCCAAGCTGACTTGTCAGAAGAGCAGGAGACATTTTCTTTAAAAGTATCTCAACAAGGGCCTGAAATAAATGCCCAGAGTCTGAACCATCCAACTTCTCAGTCACCAAAATTTTCAGAATCAAGAAGAAAAGTGGATCTGGGAGTTGAGGAAATGTATTAGCATAACACCTAAACTCTTGGTCCAGCTCAGGTTTGAGAATATGGTAAATGGAGAGATGGAAGGAAAAGAAAGCACTGTCCCCAGATTTCAGGGTGGGTTTCTAAAGATAGACTTTTGGGTCTTTTATGCACTGAACCTAGTCCTTGTCAAGTTCCCACCGTCTAGTTAGATGAAGATACAGTTATGTGAACAGAAAAGTGATATAATACTCAACAAGCAAAAAACATACAGTTTGGACAGTGCTAGTTAGGTGCGATCCTTGGGGATCTGAGCCGTTTCAGTAGTGGGGTGTGCGCGTGTGTGTGCATGTGTGTGCGTGTGTGTGTGTGTACGTGAGCGTGTGTGTGTGCGTGTGTGTGTGTGTGTGTGTGTGTGTGTACATATGTGCATGTTCTAGGGAAAGGTGACAAGATAATGAGTTTGAAATGGTATATGTTAAGTTGCTGGAGAGACACACTACATCTGGTTAAGCAAGTATGTGTAGCATTGTTTTTGAAATCTGGATGCAAATTAGGACCACTGGAAGTGGTCAGTTACAAAACAAGCCAAGCATCTTCCAAGAAGGTGCATGTATCAAGGCCTTTTCAAAGTTCACAGGTTTTGTTTATGTTTTTCTGTTTCAGCTAAAACACTTTTGAGAAAACAGAGCATGCCCACAATTGTCCTAACTGTCATTTTTAAAAATAATTTTATGCGACATACTCTGATAATGGTTTCACTTCCTCATCTCCCAGACACTCATCATCTCTCCACCCACCCAAATCCATGCCTTCCTCCTCTCTCTTTAGAAAACAAATAGAATAAAAACAAACAAATAAAAAACAAAAGCAAGAAATATGTACACACAGAAAGAACTCTCTCTCTCTCTCTCTCTCTCTCTTTCACACACACACACACACACACACACACACACACACAAGGATAAAAAAATCACTAGACACTATTATCTATAAGCAAAAGACTAATGAGGTTTAAAAATGCCCAGACGAAGCAGTATGAGACAAAAGTCAGCAAAATATCATTGTGTGAGTTTTGTGTTGGCCATCTACTGCTGGATATGGGGCTTGTATACCCAGTAAGACTCCATTAAAGAAAACTAATTTTTTTCTTTGCAACTACTTGGTTAGGGATGCGAGCTCAAGTCTACACCTGCTTCTCAGTACTGGGATCCTGCCTTGCATGGCCTTTTAAGGCACTATTCATGCTGCCGCTGTCCTGCTGTATTTGGAAGGCAGTTTCCTTGGTGTCATCCATACCCTCTGGCTCTTAGAATCTTCCTGGCTCCTGTTTAGCACAGTTCTTTGAGCCTTGAGGGGAGGGGTTTGATGAAGACATCCCAATATTCCAGGTCTTTCACTCTCTGCATACTGCCCAGCTGTGGGTTTCTATATTAGTTCCCGTCTGCTGCAGGAAGAAGCCTTTCTGATGACGGCTGAGTAAATCTCTGATCTATGGCTAGAGCAGAATGTTGTTACAAATCATTTTACTGTTATGTTCCTTTCACATAATGATAGTATTTGGTTTTCTCCTATGCCCATGGACTATCTAGTCTCAAGTCAGTGTCAGGCATGGGTCCTATCTAATGGAGCATGTCCTAAGTCCAATTACATAATAGTTAGTTACCCCCAGAACATTCTTGCCACTATTACACCAGTGTATTATGAAGCTACCTGCTTTCTTTAGGATAGATTAGCATGCCCAGAGGTGCTCAAGTCCACCATATTAACCTTTGATTATGACCATGACCATATGACCATGAGATAAACAAGCTTAAATATATATCAATAAGAGAAGCCAGCTTTTCTTTGCAGGGTTGCACTTAGTTAACTGAGCATGCTCAGGATCACACTTGTCTCTCAAGTACACTCCTATAAGAGTATAATAGGCTCACCTAGAAACCCCTCCCCCCCACACTATTCTCTTGAGGATGGCCATATGTCTAGAAACAACTTCAGTGCACTCTTTACTTACTGCAGGCAACAAATCTTTCTCTAGTCTTTTATTTCTTGGCAATGTCTGGTTTTTGGCTTTGGACTCGCCAAGATCCAAATCTGTGAACCCATTGCACTTGGTTATCAAGATATTTTTTTTAAAAAATACAGCTAGATCCTTATCTAGGGAGGAAATATTTCAAGACCCCTGAAGCAATAGTATTCATGAACACAAAAGTCTCACCTCTTCCCACTACATGCCCTCTAGTATGGCCACAGCGAACCAAAGGTAATCTGTGCTTCTGCAGTTTACAAGCTGGGCCTCTTTTTCCACCATTAAGTACTATTGGGTTGCTTGAACATTTGGTTTTTTCATGGTTGATATGAACATGATTTCCATGGTTGGTATGAAGACTGATAAAGTTCCCATGAAATAATGGGTAACACATACTGTGTGGAACCTTTGGACAGAGGGAAGACTGATATATTGGATGGGATGGTGAGAGATGATGACATGTTTTTGTCATGCCACTTAGAGGTGTGCATAAGTGGGTTGTTAATCTTGTGATTTCCATTTAAGGTCTTCAGAATGAAGTTAAGAATAAGTACCTGAAATTGTGAAATGGAACACAGTAGACAAGAAGTGCTGCTGTACTGGTGTTCTAGTGCCACCTCTAGTGATGCAGATTTAATTGGTTTGTGGTAGAATATTAGAAATGAATATTTATGAAGCCCATCAGGTACTCTGATGAATAGTGTTCTGGGGTGAGTAACTGTTTAACATCAGGAAATTGAGGTTTTCATGTGTTTGTTTGTGGCTGTGCAGGACATTTCTTTCCCAACAGTTCTTAATTCCCTTTAGGAGGATATCTGCTTCTCTGTATGAAAGAAGCCTCAGGTGGCCAGCCACTTCGGGTTTTGTACTATACAAAGGCTCTGCATCAAGGTAAATTTGGGGCTTGGAGGTCTCTGATTTTGTTTGTCAGCTTTGTACCAGTGGATAGATATACCAGTTTCAAAGTAAGGACGTTTTTTTCCAATTTGTACAAATATGCCAGTTTCCCTAAGTGTCAATGGAGTTGGCCTACTCTCTAGGAGCCACAAATGGGTCATTGGAGTGGTGAGCACAAGACACTCTCTCCTTGAGCTTCATGTGTGAATTGTGCAGGGGTTGGCTCACTCCCCAGTGCTCTGAAGCCACGCTACCAGCTCTTGCTGTAGGGACCCCCAAATTCCTTAGTTCCTGTCCTTTTCAAAACTTTCCACCTAAATAAACACTGATTCTATGTTTTGAATAAAGCTGGTGTAGTCTGAAGGAAGGATCTACAGCAACTGAAGTGTTTTGGTTTCTGAGAGATTCTGGACATGCCTCTGGGTAGAGCTGATCCCAATAGCCACACAGAGTCAGCAGGAAGGATGCCAGGTAAGGAACATCCTGAGCAAAGCCCCAGGGAAGAAACAGGACCTTTCAGAAGAGGGACGGTGTGGGTAGGGAGACAAGACAGACTGAGAGGGAAAGCTTTGGGCGAGCACAGGCCACAGGTGCAGCTCAATGAATGTTCAAGAATTAGCCTACCTTTTCAACCTCCCTGCTCTCCAGCTGTGTGCCATCCAGGGTACTGTGCAACCTCTCTGCTGTAGCATCCACCCGCCAAATGTTAGCCATGTACAATTCACCCCACAGCGTTGTCTGACATGAAGCACAAGGAAGCCTCCTATGTAGTATATAACACACACAAGATGCGTTAGCTGCAATTTTGATGAAAGTTTGTTTTTACTCGAAGTGAAGTAAGCTGTCCTTGGAGAACGCTGAGAGAGATAAGAACTGGTTCAAGGCTAGGATGATGACTATAGTTATTGAACACAGTCTGAACTGGTTAAGTGGAAAGCCTAAGGTCCTACAAAATGGCCATTGTGGTACCTTTGAGCCAGGTGACAGAGGCTCTTTATTCCTCTTTGGTTACTTAGAGCTACTTCGTACTCCTAATAACTAAGGCCCCACACTGTTCCTGACAGCAAACCAAAGACAGCAGGAAATGAGGCAGAGAAACATTGATGGGCAGATCATGTAAGGCTTTAACTGCGGTTCTAAGGAGTATAGGCTTCCCCACAGAGGCAGTGGAGGGTCTCTGGAGTACGTCTAAAGCAGGGAATGACTCTATCAGATTTGCATTATCCAGAGTTTGCCTTGGTCCTTGTGAAAGGTGAGTAAGGAAGACACATTTGAAACCCCAGAAGTGATATTAGTAAGCGGCTGCCTCATGACATTAAGTTCTTTCGAAAAACAACTAAGATTAGAACTGCATTTTGTTCTTCGAGTCCTGTATGGGAACTTCTAATCCAGAGTATTAGATTGTAGTGTTGCACTGGGATGAGCTGGCTGGAGCCTGGTGAGAAACACTCCCCAAGAGGCTTGTTGGGAGAATTCCATCAGGCAAAAATGGTAGAACTTCATCAGAGCCACTGGAGAGACACCCACCTGATTCTGCACTCAGTTCATGGGCCCCAAACGATGCAAACACATTTTTGTTTGACCCTCTATGTATTTAAAAACATGAATTAGTTGCCATGGCAATTTCACATTCACACTTGAGTTTCCCTGTACAAACACTCTGGCTTGGAGAACCAAGCCTCCTTCCCATGGGTAGTCATGCATCATGGATGGGAGGCAGTGATTCCTGATCTCCAGGGATTTCTAGGGCCCTCAAGTGGCCCATATACAAATTTTCTTAAAATGTTCACTTCCTGCAGGCACGGAGGAGGGCTGCATGAGGAGGGGTTGCCCTTTTAGGCACTGTAAAGAGAGCTGAAGTCATTGCAGAGCTCAGAGTTTCCTTGCACATGCGGGGCCTGGAAGTTGGACTGCTGCTGACCATTTGTGTACAGCCCTCCTCAGCGCTCAGGCTCTACCTTTCGGAACGTCCTGGTTGTGATCCTCAGGGTCCACTTCCCCCAGGAGTTCTCCCTCCCTCCATTCTACCACTCCTCATGACTGGCTTCCTGGCCCCAGGAATAATTGGGTCTGAGCAAGCACTGCCTCTATAAATATTAATTTGGCTATGGTTGGAATACTCGGCTGCTTTTAGATGAATTGCTAACTAGCTTTCTAATATGGAGCTTCTTGACAAGCATAGCCAGATCTCTCCGCTTGCTGCTCAGAGCCTCAGTCGGGTGGGGGAAGGAAGGTAGACCCGCTGGAAACTGCAAACACTTCTTTTAAGAGGTGAGCTTTATGTGGCTCCGCTCTGTGCAGCTGCGGACACCCTCGGATCCTTCTGAATGGCCTCAGTAGGCTAGAACTACCCTTCTTTGTCCAAAATTCATTATCAGGAGTGTGGGTTCTAGCAAGCAACAGGTCAAAATTAGGGCCTTCCGCTGTCACTTAGGAAAGGCATGGCTGTGGTCAAGTTACTTAACCTCTCTGCACCTGAAGCATCTCATCTGTAAAATGAAGGTGGTGGTATGTGCTGCCTCTGGTTGTCATGGAAATCAAATCAGCTAGCTTACAGGTGGTTCTCGAAGCAGAGCATTGCTATTAATGAAGAACAGGGCTTTAGAGAGTCCTTGGAGAAGCCAGTGCATTTATTACCTTAAGTTCTTTGTAAGTATTTGTGGTGTGTGGGTGTGACTGCGGCATGCATACACACATAGAAACCAGTGGACAGTTTCCCTATCACTTACCACCTTACTTTTTGAGACAGGATTTCCCACTGAACCTGTAGCTTGCTAATTTAGCTGGTCTGGGTGGTCAGCAAGCTCCCAGGATCCTCCTCTCTCTAACGCCTAGTGACAGGGTTACTGGCACACGTGGTTAGGCCTGCTGTTTGTTTGTTTCATGGGCACGAGGGTTCCAAAATCACACCCTTGTGTTCGTGGAGCAAGTGCATTGCTCACTGAGCCACCTACCCTGTCCTGCCAATACAGTAGATGGTGCTGATCAGCTGTACAAAAGAGCTGTTGCTGAAAGCCTTGGATCCCAGTTAAAGCAGAAACAGCCCCACCGCATCATTGGACCATCTCAGCCATAACTATACTATTGCCTTCTGTTGACTTTTTTTTTTTTTTTTTTTTTTGGCACAGCGCCTTGCTACACAGCCCAGGGAGGCTATGAACTAATAACACTTAGCATCAGCTTTCTAAGTACAGGGATAATAGGCACATGACACCGCATCCAACTTCAGTTGTATTTTTAGGCAGCAAGTGTACCTGCTTACCCTCCATTTGCACATGAACACCACGATGCAGCAGGAAACAGATAACAAACAGGCACGATGTCCTCTAGGAAAGACATTTGTTGCTGGGAGCCCCCCAGGGGTCTAGTGGTTAGTGTGATTCAGATTTCCGACTAGAGGAGGGCAGTAGCTCAGCTTTATGTGACTTGGTGACCTGGAGCCAGTGATCTCTGAGCAAAACCATTTGATTTCCTTTCCTACAACATGGACGTAGTATCTCCCTCCCTGGGTTGGATGTGTGCAGCTTTTGCTTGACTTGCCTGCTGGGATTTTTTTTTTATTTGAGGTTTGAATTGAGGAGACTAATAGATACAAAGCCATTTCTTGTGCTGTCATAGGAAAATGAGTGGGTGTCCTTTTCTGAAAGAAATGTGCCAGGTCCAGCAATGTCAAATTCTACACTGAGCCCTGTGCTTAGTAGGGAGAGCCCCTCCCAGGTCTCATTGGCAGCCAGTGCTCAGTCCCTTGCTTTCCCTTTGCCCAACTTCAGCATATCCTTCATTTCCTGGAGGTGGTGGGCTGGCAAGGAAGGGGACTTTGACCACTGAGTTCTCTTTGTAATGATCCATTCATTTCTGTCTCCCATAAAGACAGTGAACCTCAGCATCCCCCAGGAACCTGATGTTCTGTCACGGCTCATCAGAATCCCAGCTCTGCTGTCAAGCATAAAAGTTAAAGCTATCTCTGGCTTTGGCATGTGTGATTGTTGATTTGGATTGACAAATATCTGCATTAGTGATGTGCATCTCTGGGTGTGCCCAGAGCAAAGGTATGTGTGGTAGTAGCTGAGAGACCAGACCCACCCCGAATGTGGATGGCATGATCAAATAGGCCCACATGGAAAAAGCTGTGAGAGTGGAAGGCAGCACACATATGTAAACACCACTCTACCCATCTCCCAAGGACATCAGACTCAGATTTCTTCAGCCTTCTAGCAGATCTCCTGGAAGCTTCCAGACCTTTAGATAATAACTTGAACTACATCAATAGTCATTCTTGTTCTGAGATTTCTAATTTCTTAAATTAAGCAGCTACCTTAAGAAAATTAAGGTTCTCTATCTCTCTGGGTGTCTGGATGCTTATTATTGGATGACCAGCTTCCTCTTAAGCCAATCCAAATTCATAGATATATGGATGGATGGATAGATAGATAGATAGATAGATAGATAGATAGGGAGGGAGGGAAGGAGGGAGGGAGGGAAGGAGGGAGGGAGGGAAGGAGGGAGGGAGGGAAGGAGGGAGGGAGGGAAGAAGGGAGGGAGGGAGGGAGGGAGGGAGGGAGGGAGAGGGAGGGAGATAAATAGATATAGGAACACAGTCTGTTGGTTCTGCTCCTTAGAGAACCTTGACTAATACATCATGCTCATTATTCTGTAAAATGTTCTAGACCAGTAGTTCTCAATATATGTGTCAGAACACCCACAGGAGTCATATATCAGATATCCTGCATATCAGATACTTATGTTCTGATTCATATACTTCATAACAGTAGCAAAATTATAGTTTTGAGGTAGCAATGAAGTGATTTTAAGTTTGGGGGGGGGGGTCACCACAATGAGAAGAATTATATTGAAGTGTCACACCATTAGGAAGTTTGAGAAACGCTGTTCAAGACTCTCAATTCTGGTAGTGTAGTACAGTATTAGAGGCATAGGCACTAAAGCCTTGTTGCTAAGCTCATTAGTTGCTTTGCAATATTCCAGCTCTGTGACCTGTAGCATCTAAATTAATGTCGAAACTCATTTTCCACATCAGTGTATCACTGAGAGCAGCCAAACTTTACTTTGAGATCAAGTAAACAGAAGCAGTTAATCAGCAGAGGCCACATAGCAACCACTGGATGCTCAGTACTGTTTGTTACCTGGGCACTCCCATTTCTCAGATTCCATGGTATCACTAGCTGAGAGGAGGCTCCATGCTAAGCTTGAGCTTAGAACAAATGTCTCATGATCAGTGATGGAACAAATCCTGTTCTACCCAGGATGCCCCACACAAGTGGAATCTGTCCTGCAGTCATGCACAAATGCCAATGCTATCTTTGGCCTTGCCATGCCTGATAGTTAGCCTTGACTGAGAGATAATCTGGTTTTATTGTTATCATTAATACTGGTATCACTGCTAGTAATAGTACTGGGATGTCGTCTTGGTGGAGAGAGGAGAGAGGCTGGGACTAGATAACTCCGAGAGAGAAAGCTGGCCAGCCTGGCCCAGAGAACTGTCACCATTTACACATGTCCTTTGTTCCAGGAGCAGTTTCTATAATGAGCTGCTAATTGTCCTTTGAAGACTCCTGCCCCTTCGTTGACCTGACTCAGACAGGCACTACAAAGGCAGCTTATACAAGACTCAAGCCAAGAAAGCTCACACAGGCTAGAATATCATGAGCCCTCTGGGTGTGATTACTGACTCTCCTTAGAGCAATTGGGGAAAATTTAGGCAAGGGCAGTCCTCCAGGCTATCACACTGCCGGAGGCTGGCTGCTCCAACAGTATCCACCTGCCAGGAAGGTTGGACCTGCTTTTTTCTGTGGGTGCTCAGGGTAACTCAGCTGACTGCACACAAAGGTTGATTTTTTTTCAGGACAAAGGAGCCAGGTGCCTATGGATGTCTCTTGGTTTCTGATGGGATTCCCTCTGGTAAATCCACGGTAAGCTAAAAATATACTTATTACACCTGATATACCAAACAGCAGAGCTTGGCCTTCCTGTCTAGCACACAGCCTATTTTATAATAAAGTACTGAATACCTCATGTAATTTATTCAGTTCTGTACTGAATGTTAAAAAGCAGAATTGGTGTGTTGTATGGTTTCATTCCATTGTAAAGTGGGAAATGTGTAACAGGATCATGGTAAGACATAACTGTCTGCATTTCTCTCAAGAAGAATTGGTCCAAGAATAAGGTGTTAGCTGTTCTTGATCATTGCATCAGCTTTTGAACTCAAAGAAGACAGTACTCATGTCTGTTTAGTTGGTATCTGCCTCTATCATGCTCAGCATGTAGCAAGTACTTGTATATCCTAGATGGATGGATGAGTGGATGAATGTGGTTGGATGGAGGGATGAGTAGATGCAAGAAAGAATGGTTGAATGTGTAGCTGTTAAATGAGTAGATGTATGGATGTGTGAAATAAGGAATGAGTGAATAGGTGTAGCTGAGTGGGTAGATGGATGATAAATAGACAGATGAATACATCTGTGGCTAGATAGTTGGGCAGATGGATGTATAATTGGTTGATGGATATATTTCTAAGTATCTTTACTATCACCCCAGACAACCAAAGCCTACTTTTCATCCTTTTCTTCTATAGTCAATGGTTTAACAGATCAGTCATTCCCTGGCTCACTCCTATCTATTTCCACCTCAGTGGCTGATATCAGCCCATACTTCCCATTACTAACTGGAACTAAGAGTCTTTGGAAGTTCCATTCTTACAGACTTAGATTCTGAGCATAGGTATCCCCCAATTGCAACAACTCTTACAAGCTAAATAACCAGTCCCATGACACATGTCTTGCCTATGTCACTGTCCAACCTGTCACTAAGTTAGAAGTCTCCCATGCAATGATTTAGACGTCTACTTTCCTTCCACCTTGTGACTCAACCTCAAGTCTTATACTCTAAAGCCAGACACTTAAGTTATGAATAAGAAGATTGAACCAAGTGAATTGAGTGAAAAGGACTGGCTTAAACATGGTGAACAATTTATTTCGAGACATTTCTTGTGTTAGGACCACCATGTGATCCCACTTTAGCTTCCCAGTAAGGGAGGCAGGAGTTAAGTCACAGAAATGAGGTTAGGGAGTTTGTCTGGAGTTCTCTAAAGAGGTCAATTTATATAGAAGGGAGTCAGTTATTTGGCCTGGGCTGAAAGAGTTTAGTGGTTGTCCAGAGATGAAATGTCATGAATCAAAAGCCAAAGCTTGCTTGGACTCTCTTTAGTCTCTATAAATAACTCCACTGCCATCCTCTGTATCAGACCTACCATCATTGTGACTAGTAGATAAAATCCTGGGATGAGCTCACAGACCTCTATCAATGTGTTTGTTAAATGCATTGATTCAGAACTTTCTTCTAGTCTCTTCCAGAGTGGGCCATGCCATTCATGGTGACATGAAACGATTCCTGGGCCAGAGTTCCTTACATTTAGTACATAATTGTGGTAGTCCAGAGGCTAGGAATCTGTTCTGTTTCTGCTTTTCATAAACCTTTTGTAAGGCCAAACCATTTTCTTACAATTTCCAATTCCCTGTCCTGATTAGTTCTTATTCTATGATTTATTTAAACACACATACAAGAGAGAGAGAGAGAGAGAGAGAGAGAGAGAGAGAGAGAGAGAGAGAGAGAGAGAGAGTCAGAACTCACCTCCATCTTTATAAATCTTTGTATACTCTATTTTCCCTAGTCAGGCTCTCAAAGCCTGAGGACTTGGCTTCCAAGCATTCTTCAAGCTGAAGATTCAGTCAAACTATTCAGACTTCTGTTGAAGAGGGAAGAAAATGCTTTAGCCCTTGAGAACCACTGGGGACAGAGCCGACTGAGCACCCAGGGGCTACTGTTTCATCTGTGAGTGATATAAGGGGCTCTGGCTCTCAAAGAAGCCACAGCTGAGAATGAAACATGAAAACACTGGCTGGCTGGAAACTTTTGCAAAAATTCCCAGTACAACTGAGGTGGGGAACAGGCTGTGTTTAGCAACACTGAAGATCAGACCACACCCACTATCTGCAATGATCTACTGCAGTTGTCTATGACAGTAGTGGGTCAGCTCCAGATGGAGATAACTCCCCCAAGTCTATGTGCAAAGGGGATCAGACCCAATCCACAGCAGATAAGGAAGCTGACCCACTGGCCTGACTGGGAACTCTTTTGACAGTCTCTGTCCGTCCCCACGGACTTCAGGTTTGGTAGCTACTTCCTGCTTGGTCTCATTGTAAACATCATTTGCATGTACACACATTCAGCCAATCAGAGCTCTCTGGGCCCTATATAACAACATGAACACAGAAGGCAATCCTGCTTTCAACTGCTTCCAGGTTCTGGCAAAGACCTTGGCTCCTAAGCATTCCTTGGAGAAAGGAGGCTGCTCCTAAGACCCTCCTTCAGACTTTCCTGCAGGAAATGGATACCAAGCAGAAAAACATGCTGTGAGTCCTGCTCTTCCTGCCCACACAGCCCATGCTTTGAAATTTACTGTTGCTGTCTGGCTTTCAAGACTTTCTGCTTCAAGTCTAGCCTTTGAAAACTGCCAGAGGCTGGAGACCTGTAAGTCCTGTGCTTCCCCTTGGCAACCTCTTTCTGTAGATTAGCTATGCTAGGAGCTGTGCTCTGCCAAGACCATGCAGCTGTTAACACCGCAGACTCTGTTGGAATCCTGCTGCCACCAAGGGTCTCAGTTTCTATCTTTTCATTCAAGTCTCTACTTCCCATTTGAACTGTTATGGGGTGGTGCAAAAATTTCCCTTTGCTTGTTCACTCTTCACTGTCTGCACACTCCATTCTTAAGTAAAGGCAAGACAAGAGCCCAAGATAGGAGAATTGGCAGTCTCAATGCTGCCCAACTCTCATTAAACTAGTGATTTTACTAGGGCCACTTCAAGAGTATTGGAGGAGGTTTATATAGGGGCATGGATGATTCAAAGACAAAGACATCATAGAAAATCCCACCCCCATGGCTCATGAAATTTGCATCCCTAGCGCTCCCAGGGTGCCCTATTCTCAGCAGTTGTACCGCCTTGCATTACTTTATGAGTTCTGTAATATTTGTTTACTTCCTAGGCCTTGCATGTTTTACTTCCTGAGTCTTAAAGAGCTTTCTTCTAGGAGGGAATTTCTCAATTTAGAAGAAATAGCTACACGAAAGTTTACTTATTCCAATGTATAATTCCATCAGTCTCCTGGGAGAGTTTTACCAGTGCTATTTCGCTATTTCTTTCACATCACTTAATATGTCCAGCCATTAAGTTGGGCTTTTGAGACAGGGTCTTGATGTGTACCTCAGGCCAGCTTCAGCTCATACTGCCTCAACTCCGGGAGGTTTTAGTCTGTTTTTGTTGGTTTGTTTTAACAGCTATTGTGTGTGCTAAGACAGCTACTTCCTGCTATATTAAGATACCACTGTGTTGTGGATGGGCCTGGTGCAGTTTGTATTTTGATGCTAATTCCACTCTCCTGGGAGAGATTGCAGACAAGGAACATACTCAGTCAGATGACTTCTTGTGAACCAATCCCCTAATGAATAAAGGAGCCATTCCAGCAACTCCACTGTGTGCTACTCCAACAACTACAGTCAACTAACACCTGGTGTCTTTGCCCTGCTCTTGGCAAACCAACTTCAATCTACTCTTCATTCACTCTTCATTCAGCATCTGGGTGCATCCTCACTGAAGCCCTGTAGTACCTTTAGGGTTTACTCAGGCATAAATCTGTGCACTTACAATGACGCTCTGCATCTTTCTTCTTAACATTCAGACTAGAGCCTGAACAATGCCTCCTCAGCAGGCCTCTCCTGACCACCCAACCGAAATGTTTTCCCCACCCATTCCCTCTAGCCAGCCTATTAGTGTGTTCTCCCCACACCTCTGATGATCATCTGCATCATTTGACTCATTGGCTCATCTGTGACCTGCCTTTACCACTTAGCTGCAACACTCTTAAAAGCTTGAACTTGAAATTATGGTCCCTGTGTCACTCCTGTGCTCACAGTCAAGTACTGGGCACCTTAAAAACTTCCTGTGAGTGTCAGGTGAGTGATCTGCCTCTGCCATGCCTTGGTCTTGTGCAGCCCATAGTTGTATCCATGTGGCCTTTTATTTTGGCTTATCACAGAGTCAATGAATGTCTTAAATAAATCCCTGACCAAGAACAGCCTGAACCCATACTTTGGCAGCTCTGTTTTCTCATGAATCCTTCTGAGTCTCCTAGAAACATTCATTAACTTTTCAGTTCAAATCTGCCCCCATTCCCTGAGAACAAACCCCTTCTCTACAGCATCTATAAAAATCTGCCTTCCAGGGTACTCCTGGGAAAGAGAGATTTACTCTCCTTTCCAGAGTCACCTATGAGGGCAAGGAAGGTATTGCTATTATTTTATCCATTTTTCACATGGATACCCTGGGGCAGGAGTTAATGGAATCTTTTTCTGCACCTCCTGTTGTGCCCCTTCCTGCCCAGGTAACTGCAGGGCTCTATTATGGGACCACAGAGCTAAGACTGCATGCTAAGGGGCCCTCCACCTCCAATGCTTGAGCTGCAGCAGACACAGAAAAGGCTCTGAAAAAAAAAGGCTCTGAGTGCTCTGAAAAAAAAAAAAAGTCCTCCCCCAAGCAAGTTCTAGTGTCATAAGGAATTGACACCATAAAACAGGCAACAGTCACAGCACACAGGGATTACAACCGATTTGGAATGGCAGGCAAAGACACCCTGGGCAGGTGGGGTGGGCAGAGCTCGCAGGCTCTGTGCTGAGAGACCCTTCTTTGTCTCTCTCTACCTCTGTCTTATCTGACTCTATATCTCAGTTTCTCCTTGTCTATCTCTATTTCTTTCCTTTTTCTTGTCCTCATCACTCCTCCTGCAAGAGCATATGGATCTATTCTCTAAAATGACAGGAATGATGTCTCTACTCCTCTCTCTAGGACACGTGCATCTCTGGAATAAAACTCCCGGGGATCTTCCTAAAGAAGACCACTCTCTTTTTGGGCACAGATGCAAATAAAAATATGAATCAATACATTTGCCATCCCCTACATTCCTCTACTCATTTAGAGGAACCAGCTCTATAATTTATTCACTCCCTTTCTATCTCCATTTCTCTCCACTGTTAAGTTCAGGCTTTCTGAAATGGCAAAACTTAGAATCTTTCTCCTGCATCCTTTGACCTCTGCCTGTCTCTATCTACACATGTATTCAATTGTGTTGATCAGCTTTCCATCACTGTCACAAAACACCCAAGGTAAAAAACTTTAGAAAATGAAAGGTTTACCTTGTTTTGGTTTAAGAGGGTTTGATCCACAGTCAGTTGAGTCTGCTGTTTGTGGGACAGTGGAATGGCAAATCATTATGACTAAGGTACATAGCAGAGCACAGATGCTCACTTCACAGTAACCTAGGAGAAAAGAGTGAGGAAAGGATGGGTAGGGGAGAAAGTGAGGGGATGCTTGGGTTTAAAGATGGATATGTGGATGGGTAGATAAATGGATGGATGCATAAATGTGCATGTGTGTAGTTGGATGGGTGGGAGAGTGAATTAATCTACCTACCTGTTCATGCCCAATGACCTCACTCCCTTATTCTGCACTACATGTCCTTTAGAAAGCAGACCTTTACTACATGGCTTTTGGGGGAATTTAAGTTCCAAACCATAACACTTATATCATCTTTGATCTTCACACATGTGTGAGATAATGCTATTAACTCCACAACTCAATAAAACAAAATTTAATGCATGTTCTTCTCTCTGTGGCTGGTCCTTTTGGGCCACAAGTCTCAGTTTTGACTTCCATCTCACTCTTTAAAAGTTGTCATTATGATTGATGAATATAATAGATGGATTTGTTTTTGTTTTTTGTTTTGTTTTGTCTTGTTTTTTGTTTTGTTTTGTTTTGTTTTGTTTTTTGCCTTTGGTCATCTTTCACTTAGTGGATGGGGTTCAAAGGAGTATAGCAACAGCTCTGTGCAGAAGGGCAAAGCAATTAAAAACTGAGGCAAAGACAGCTGGCTTCTTGCTGCATATTCATCTACTTTCCTTCAAGAGTGTGTATCTCTTCATCTACAAATGAGGTGGCACAGTGTTTATTCTCTGTACACAACATGGACCCTTTGTTTGGATTTTCACTCATTCTTCATAGACTAAGAAAATCTTACACAGTAAATGGATAGCTTGCAGAATGCAAATAAATATATTTCTGGTTCTGAGGAGCCAAAAAAAAAAGGAGAAGAGTATAAAATACAGACACACACTTTATTGAATTAGTCACCCACGCATCCATTTTCTCATCCACCTACTTATTTATCCATCCACACACAAACCCACACATCCATCCACTAATTCAGATATCCAATGCCATTAATATACTTTACCCATCCATCTTTCCATCCATACAATTTACCCTTCCACCCTTCCACCCACCAACCCACTCTTTCATCTAGTCTTCTATTCATCCATTCACTCATCCATCCAACCACCCATGTATCTAAACACCCATCCACCATCTACCCACTCATCCATCTATTAATGCAATAAATACATCTATTAACCCATCTGTCCATCCACATGCATCCACCCATCTACCCAACCAATCAATCTACCTACTTACCACCTTACCCTTCTATGCATCCATTCACCCATCTATCCAAGCACCCATGCATGTAACCATCCATCCTTCTACCACTCATCCATCAGTGCAATCAATCCATCTACTGATTCCTATATCCATCTATCCATACATCAACCCTAAATCTACTCACATATCTACTCACTGACCAGTCCATACATGCATTCAACCATCTACCCATCCAAACACTCACATAAATCTACAAATCCATGAATCCATCCATCCACCCATCAAGCACATTATCTGTCCATCTACCAACCCACTGCTTTCTATCACTCTAGCTGAGGCCATCGTCTTCATGACACACTTTTCCCAGGCCCATTTGGTTTCCTTGCTTTCATTTTCACCCATTCTTCTGGAAACTAGTATTTTAAGCCAGTAGCTGGAATTATCTTTTTAAAATGCCACAAAGTTTTTGGCTCTCCCCATCTAAAACCCTCCTATGATCCCTATTCCTATGATGTGATCCTAACCCTTTATTTAACCCTCGATTCTTGATTATCTAGCCATTGTTCTCTCTCTGGCTTGTCTTTGATCACAGTTCTCTATACTTTAACCACTTGTAAATTCTTTCAGTTCCTTTAGCATACCAAGAATTCTCTTGCCAAAGTCATCCTCCCTTGTCTCTTATACTTCTGATTCTCATGAACAAAGCCTGTTGGACACTGACAAGTGTCAACGCATGATTAATTAAACCCACATCAACTGTGGCACTCAGAGTGCCCTAATAAGATCCATCATGGCTAGCTGACACTATCAAATCTGTATTTGTACAAATCCTTTGGACTAAATTAATGAACTTACTCTTAACATAATTTACTGAGAATTTCATACTTACTGATACAATTCAAGTATCACTAAATGTGCTGGGGCTCAGAGCTAACTGGGCTTGCTCCATTATAGGACATAGCACTATCAGAACTTTCTATGTGAATAATGACATGGTTTGTCTCCAGTTTACAATAGAGCAATAGAAACTTGTATATAGAAAGCAAACAGATTTTCTTCTAAAAATGGTAGATTTGACCTTGATCTCTGAGATCACAATCTTAGATCCCATGCCTCAAAATATATTTCCTCTGTTTGATGATTGCAAAATTCCCAGTAGTATACTGAACTTTTCATACTTCTATCATGGATGAAACAGGTGCTTCCAATTCCCACTGAGTATAGTAATCTACTGTGTCCACAAAGTGGCAGGAAGGTTTTTAGACACTGTATATTGACATTGAAGTCAATGTATGAATGGCTAAGTTGATTCAACTTCTACATCCTGAGTGGCTGGGTGCACCAAAACACCTTTGGATTGCTGACAGCTCCACCTATCCAGGCTGATGGCTCAGAGCCCTCAAGGGCAGACAGTATTGTCTCCTTTATGACTCTTAGGAATGAGGTGAACAGGAACACTAGAAGTGACTGATGGGAATCAAGGGGACAGTATCTCTTGTTCTTTCTATATTGTGTTACAAAGAAAAGCTGGGGAATCCTGAGTCTCACTTATAGCTTTGACCCTCCTTCCAGAGTGATATTGGTCAAGTCGCTCTCCATCTTTGATCTGCAGCTTAGAGATTAGGGCTCAGACTCACCATTTGTAAAGAGAAGCAGAACCAGCTATTCTGAGGCTGTGATTATCAAGTGGGGATTATGTTTATCCAGGCTATGACCTGCCAATTGCTCAGTAAATCCACAGGCCACCAGTCTGACAGCCTGGCCAAATGGCTGAGTTCTCTAATTATATGCAATTTTCATGTAACTCAGCAAGGAGCAGAATTGGTTGTGGGAAAAATGTCTATACTGTGGGCTTTGAACAAAAATGAGCTGGTTTTCTTTCCCCATTATTTCATTTTTTCCCAACTTTTCTTCTCCTCCCCTTTCCCTTTCTTCCTGTTTTTTATTCTGTTATTTATTGTCTCTTCCTTCCAGGTACCTTCCCTCCATTTCATGCCTCCTTATTCCCTTCTCTTTTCCCTCTCTCCCTCCCTCTCTTCATTCCTCTTTTTTAACCTCCTTCCCTCTCTCTATCCTTCCCTCCCTTCCTTTGTTCTTTTCTTTATCTTATAATTATATACTAGCCTCATTTTATTCCTGGAAACCAATCCCTTTAAAAAAGGGAGGTTTTCCTGCCATCTACTCCTCTTGGGTGAATTTGCTTCCTTTTTTTCTAGAGCTTTTAGGTGTGTTGTCAAGCTGCTAGTGTGAAAGAGTAATCTGCAAATTCATCTGGAATAACAAAAAACCTAAGATAGCAAAAACTCTTCTCAAGGATAAAAGAACCTCTGGTGGAATCACCATGCCTGACCTAAAGCTGTACTACAGAGCACTTGTGATAAAATCTGCATGGTACTGGTATAGTGACAGACAAGTAGACCAATGGAATAGAATTGAAGACCCAGAAATGAACCCACACACCTATGGTCCCTTGATCTTTGACAAGGGAGCTAAAACCATCCAGTGGAAAAAAGACAGCATTTTCAACAAATGGTGCTGGCACAACTGGCAGTTATCATGTAGAAGAATGCGAATTGATCCATTCCTATCTCCTTGTACTAAGGTCAAATCTAAGTGGATCAAGGAGCTTCACATAAAACCAGAGACGGTGAAACTTATAGAGGAGAAAGTGGGGAGAAGAATCGAAGATATGGGCACAGGGGAAAAATTCCTGAATAGAACAGCAATGGCTTGTGCTGTAAGAGCAAGAATCAACAAATGGGACCTCATAAAATTGCAAAGCTTCTATAAGGCAAAAGACACTGTCAATAAGACAAAAAGGCCACCAACAGATTGAGAAAGGATCTTTACCTATCCTAAATCAGATAGGGGAATAATATCCAATATATATAAAGAACTCAAGAAGGTGGACTCCAGAAAATCAAATAACCCCATTAAAAAATGGGGCTCAGAGGTAAACAAAGAATTCTCACCTGAGGAATACTGAATGGCAGAGAAGCACCTGAAAAAAATGTTCAGCGTCCTTAATCATCAGGGAAATGCAAATCAAAACAACCCTGAGATTCCACCTCACACCAGTCAGAATGGCTAAGATCAAAAATTCAGGTGACAGCAGATGCTGGCGAGGATGTGGAGAAAGAGGAACACTCCTCCATTGGTGGTGGGATTGCAAGCTTGTACAACCACTCTGGAAATCAGTCTGGTGGTTCCTCAGAAAATTGGACATAGTACTACCGGAGGATCCTGTAATACCTCTCCTGGGCATATATCCAGAAGATGTTCCAACTGGTAAGAAAGACACATGCTCCACTATGTTCATAGCAGCCTTATTTATAATAGCCAGAAGCTGGAAAGAACCCAGATGTCCCTGAACAGAGGAATGGATATAGAAAATGTGGTACATTTACACAATGGAGTACTACTCAGCTATTAAAAAGAATGAATTTATGAAATTCCTAGGCAAATGGATGGACCTGGAGGACATCATCCTGAGTGAGGTAACCCAATCACAAAAGAACTCAAATGAAATGTACTCACTGATAAGTGGATATTAGCCCAGAAACTTAGAATACCCAAGATATAAATACAATTTGCAAAACACATGAAACTCGAGAAGAACGAAGACCAAAGTGTGGACACTTTGCCCCTTCTTAGAATTGGGAACAAAACAGGAGTTAGAGAGACAAAGTTTGGAGCTGAGACAAAAGGATGGACCATCTAGAGACTGCCATATCCAGGGATCCATCCCATAATTAGCCTCCAAACGCTGACACCAATGCATACACTAGCAAGATTTTGCTGAAAGGACCCTGATATAGTTGTCTCTTGTAAGACTATGCCGGGGCCTAGCAAACACAGAAGTGGATGCTCACAGTCAGCTATTGGATGGATCACAGGGCCCCCCAATGGAGGAGCTAGAGAAAGTACCCAAGGAGCTAAAGGGATCTGCAACCCTATAGGTGGAACAACAATATGAACTAACCAGTACCGCTGGAGCTCGTGTCTCTAGCTGCATATGTATCAGAAGATGGCCTAGGCGGCCATCAGTGGAAAGAGAGGCCCATTGGTCGTGCAAACTTTATATACCTCAGTACAGGGGAACGCCAGAGCCAAGAAGTGGGAGTGGGTGGGTAGAGGAGTGGGGGTGGAGGGTATGGGGCACTTTTGGGATAGCATTGGAAATGTAAATGAGGAAAATACCTAATAAAAAATTTTTTTATAAAGGGAGGTGTTTTGTTTATTGTTTAAAAAAAATTTTAAAAAAAGGATTTCCAGTGAACCAGGATGGTGGAGAATATCACTCACTAGAGTTAGGAGGAGAGAGCATAAGAAAGAAAGGAGGAGAAGGAGAGGATCAAAGAAAAGAGAGGAGAACCTAGGTGAGAATCAAGAGTGTGAGAAGAGGAGCAAGTGGAAAGAGAAGAGATTTCCTTTTAAGGCAAAGGATCCTATGATGTTTGGGCTGATGGCTGTATTTGCAGGGCCTGCTGGAGACTTGCTCATGCAAGGATGTTGGTCTTAGAAGGCAGAATTTACTCTTTTCTTGAAAACTTTGATTTTGGTTTTTCAACCTACCCACCTTGTCTTTTACTTGCCAGGAGATGACTGTAGATCATAACATCTTCAAAGTTCCTTTCCAGAAGCCTTTTGATTAGGGTTTAATCCAGGAACCATGCAGCCTCAGCTGGCAGGGCAGAAATGCAGAAATAAAAACACAGCATCTACGTTCAACACCTCCAGATTTTGAGCAGGAACGTTCTCCATCAGGCATATCCTGGCTTGGGTCTTCAATGAATACTTCTCCCCGGTTCAAGGGGTTGCAGGTAACAGAGAGCAGCTTTAGTTCTAACAGTCAACCAGGGAAACTCAGGGCCTCTTGAGTACTTGTCAGTCCAGGGTTTTCAGTTGGGCCCTAGCATGTCATGGGGCTGAGGATAGCCCCTGTGCCTAGATTGGGCTTCAGGAATCAGTGCAGAGATCACTAGGGATGGAATTTCTTTTTCAACCAAACCTTTGTATATATACTTCAGTTCCAGCAGGAAGAGCAGAGTGTACAATGCTCATAACAAGACTTTCACCAGGAGCAGGGAGGATGTGTGTCTCATCAACGGGCTCTGTAGCAAAGGAAGATAAGGTTAGCTTCAGGTTTGAGACCAACTGAGACTTGATCATGGAGAGCTAGAAGGCATGGGGCCTTGTGAAGAGCCACTCAGGCATGAGGTAGTCCACATAGCAGTAGCTGTGACTGTAGGAGCAATAATTTCCCTGAGCAGAAGTGACTCTCTGACCTTGTGCTGTGTTCTGGAACTGTTGAAACCACTTTAATTGAGTTAACTCATTTTATCTTCAGAAATAGGATGAGGTAGTTGTCGCTCATACCCATATTCTATGTGTGGAAAAAGTAAAGCCCAGAGAGGTTAGGTAATTCACTTAGGTCACATAACAAATAAGTGATTAGGCTAGGATTAAAACCCAGGCTATGAGATTCCAGACTTTGGGTTGACAACCACCACACAATATTATAAGAACAGACGTGCTGGAGAGCTCGCCCTAGTGGTGTGGTACAGAAGAGCTGGTGGGTTAACCAATTCAGCTACCATCCAGGCCCAAATCCAGGGCTTTGAATTGGCCCAGCCCAACATCTCACCTATCTATCAACCGCTGGAGCACATGAAGGGTTTTGTCCTGCAGACCCAAAACTGCAGGGTCATCATGACACAGGGCAACAACAGGATATCCAAGAGGAATCTCCATAAAGATCCCTTATGTGCAGCAGAAGGCAGAGTCCTCGAACCTCAGTGACTTATTGCAATTACCATTTACAAGAGAAGATTTGTGGACACACTATGACACACTACAGCTTCCCCAAGAAAAGCTTTTCTTTTTGTGGGGAGGTTGCAAGGGCAGTGGGTGGATAAGAATGGTTGGGAGATGAGTGGGATTGGGGTGTATGATATAAAATTCACACACAAAAAATATTTATTAAAAAAAAACCACAACATAGGATCTAAAACCTAGAACTAATCTGTGTCAGCTCAGGCAGAAAACCACTCTGGGCAACACACACAGTAATTATATCTCAGATGCTTTCCAAGTCACTAAGCAACTGGTGCAGGATCATATGTGACAAGAGAGAGGTCCTCTTTATTATGGAAGGAAAAAGACCTCGTGCAAATGTACAGGTGATTAGCAGCACACAGGGCTAGGAAATTAGGGATGTGATGCCATTGCCCTAAAATTAGAGACTGATGGGGGAAAGAGTCGAGTTTCGATAAATTTTAGAATTTATTCCCTAGTGGATGGCCACCTTGATGCTGACACAAGATGAGGTCATAGCATGATGACTGAGGACTGGATTCTGGAGCCAGAATCCCTTGATTCAGACCCAGCCTCTAGAACTTTTGATGTGGAACATGACCTGGTCATTTCCCATTCGTGGGCCCTCGCTCTCTGTTGGAAACCAAGAGCCACAGTAGAAGCCTCTTCTCTTCTTCTGATTGGGAATATTTAATTTGGTGACTTCCCAAGTACTAACATTTTTCCCATGTTGATTCTAGATGCTTTAATAGATCTTGCAAACAAATCAACTTTTTTTTTGTAGTATGTCTGAAGCCAAATGAGGACCCATTCTTTAATAATTAAGTCTTTAATCTATTATGCATACTTTTATATGTGTATATATGTATATGCCACATGATTGATTGTGTCTTGAGAGGCCAGAAGTAGGTATTGGGTCCCCTAGAATTACTGACAGGTGAGAACTGCCTGATATGGGTGATGGGAATCGAAATCCCCTTCTCTGGAAGAGCAACAAGTGCTCTTAGTTGCTGAGCCCTCTTTCCAGCTCAAATAACTTATTTTTGTGCCTTCTCTTCTTTCAAAGTGAATATGACCTTTGCTTTGATGGCCAGGTATACACAGAATGGGCAATGTTAGATGTTTTCAGGCTGGGCCCATCCACAATTTCAGAATCTATAGCTCACAAAACCTATGTTTCAGCAGAACACCCCCAAGTCTCCCTAGGTTTATTTCTCTAAAGCAACCAGCATACTTCCATCTCTTAAAGGCTGAAAGCATCCCATGCCTCCGTCAACATTTCTTCAGCTCAGAGCTTTACAACCATTACGGTCTAGCTTCCAGGTGCACCCCTTTGCTCATACCCCACTGAGCTCTCCCTCACATCCCAGCATCCCAAGTCCGCCTTCCCTGACCTCAGGCCTTTGCCTTATCATGTGTATGCACCATGCTTCCTCTTCTCTCCTTATCTGTTCAGCTGCATCTCTTCTTTCAAAGGCTAACTGCTGGTCATGTCCACCATGAGGCTCCTGAGCAGCAGTCGCTGGCTTCTCTCTTTGGACCTCTAGGGTGAACTGGTTGTGTTACTTGCAAGGTAGCTCACTTTCAGGCAATTACTCCACTTAACAGGACGATGGCAGATCACAGGACTCATTGGCAGTTCTGGAGCCTGGCCTTGGCCCCATTTCCATACCCCTGAAGGTTAAAGTAAAAAAGATTACTGCCATATTCAGCCCAGCTCATCTTCACCGTGGGAATGGTCATTATTTCTTAGGACCTTTGACTACTTTCTACTTCAACTTCTGTCCTTCTTGTCTGTCTGCACCCGTGCAATGCCTTGACAATTCTTTGTAAACTTAAATCAGACACTAGTCCCCTACTTAGTGACCTTCTAGTAAATTGGAATACCCATGCCCTAATTATTTTACTAGTCTACAAATGGCACGATTTCATTATCATCATCTCTCCATCACCCGGTTCCTCCCACCTCTTGGGTTTGCTTCCTGGATGGCCTCCATAAGCTCAGTCCTCCCGCGTGCAGTGAGTTCAGCTTGGAAGTCTCTTTCCCAGCTATTCTCTTACTCATTCATGGCAGACTCTTTTCCAGATAGATCTACCTGCCAAAATAAGCCACTCCTGTCCCCCTGGCTTCCTTTGCATTGTTAGTCATCACCTGCAGAGATGTTAGGCTTCTTTGTTTATTTATTTATTGTCTGGTTCCCTGCTCACAGCTACTATCCTACAGAATACATTTCACAGCTGTAGAGAGGGCCCTCACACTGCTCATTATTTTTATCCCAGGCATCAGAAACAAAAGTTCTTGGCACACCCTGGGCACTTGTCTAATAATTATGAAGCAGTTGATTGAGCCTTTGCACAGTGCCTGGACCTGGGTTCCAGGTGAGCAGGTTTTGAACTCTCCTTTCTGGGTCTCACCTTGGTCTTCCCTGCTAGCTTGTGAGCTGTTGTAAGTGCAGTGGCTTTAGTCCTACTCGCCCCTGTATCCACTGCAGAGCACCAGTACAGAGCAGTCGCCAATCTGCATGTGTTAATGTCAAAGACATCCACAGTCATTAGAGAGGAAAAAAATGAAGAAAATAAAAATAAATAGGAGGAGTGACTCCTTGGATGCTTGTATCAGGCTTGGCCCACTATCAGAGGATATTCCACCTCTCTGCTATCTGTGACAGTGCCTATGTGAAGCCCCTGAGAGAAGGGAGAAAGTAGAGCATAGCCCCAAATGCTCCGCTCCCCAGGGGTGGCACCTGCCAGCAGAAGTCTTGCCAGGGTTGTCCTTGCCCCGCCTCCCCCTGGCCTCCCTTCCTTGTGGGTATAAATCCAGAAGCTCCCCACACTCAGATATCTGGATCCCCTGAGGCCCTGAGCTTCACGCACTCTTTTCTACACTCCTTCCTACGTAAGTGTGAGTCACTCTCGGGAGGGAGAAAGCTGTGCCAAGCTGGCTTTTCACCAGTGCCTGGGGACTCCTGCACCTGCAGAGCCATGTGTATTTTTCTCCCAACTCTTTGTCATGCTGGGAATGTTATTAAAATGACCTATTTATCAGAGTGAAAAAAAAAATCCCAGCTTAAGCCAAACAATATAGGATCTAAAATACAGGCTGTGAATTTAATTTGTATTGCAGCCGTGGTCCCCGAGTAACAGGAGGTGATTTATGATTCTCCTGAGGGAAGGCAGAAAGCGGGCCAGACACTGAGGGGTGATTCTTGCCTACATTCCTTGCTCCACTCTTACGCGGCCTCCCTGGACTCTGCCTGCTCTGTATCCTTGGGGCAAGCAGTTCTCAGAGTCTGTGCAGAGCCCAGCTGGTGCTGCAGCTGAGGGAACCGGGCAAGCATAGATTCTACTTTGAACAGACATCTGGATCATCCCCAGGTGTGTTGATTTGAAGAGAAGAGGAACATCCTGAAATAGGTAAGGTAGATGGGGTATTCTTAAAGAAAAACTGGAATGTAGGTGACATCAGTCCCCCACATGTCGTGCACGCAGCAGAAGTATGTACAGTACAGCAAATGGAAGCTCGCCTTTATGATTGGCTCTCATGTCATTCTTTGCCCGAGCGAGTCCATATAACTTCCCTCATCCCTCATAGCACCCACCACAAGTAACTCCTACTATGAATTTCCTACTGTAGACAAGAAACTGAGACAGGTTTAAAGAGTTGAAGACTTTGCTCAAGGGGATCACACAATCTGTTGGTGGCAGAAGCATTTGACTGTAGGCAGACCAGAGTTAGAGGACAGTGGCTGGATCTTGCAGGTGCTGGACACTTCTCATGTTTGAACAGCTACGTTGATGCTTTCTGTGATAGCTCACATGATGGTGGAATGGACTAACTTTGCCTGATAATTTAAGTGTTGTACTGAGCGCTTCCTCTGTGTGAGCTCTTTTCTCTTAACCACCTTAGGATGTAAGACATATCCTTATCCACATTGCAGATACAAACACTGAGCATGAGGAACACAAAGAGATGTGTCGTGGCCATCTGGTTCTAGCGGTCACAATGCCAACCATTGCAGTTACTCCTCATATGGACTTCAGCAGAGGCTGAGCCTGTAATAGCAGCAGAACTTGATCCTTTACAAGCAGCAATCCAGAACTTCTCCAAGAGTACAGCATATTCTGAGATTGCTATGTATGATATGTGAGTTGTCTTATTTTCACACACATGTTTCTTCTGATGATCTTTTGTAGGGAAAAGATGTCAACTTGTTCATTCACTGGACTGTGCAAAATTAGGAAAATCAGGGGGTTTCCTCTGCCACTTCATTTTGAGTTAAGAAGTAGGAAAACAAGCCCACAACCTGTAACAAAGTGTCTTTGTCTTTACAAGTGACAGAGGCAGAGAAGTCCCCTAGGAAAACCAGAGGAAGACAGAAAGTGGGAGGGAGACACAGGAGAGGAAAAGAGAGGAAAAGAATGAGAGAGGAAAGAAGAGACAGGGAAGGAATGAAGGAACAGGTAGGATGAAGACAAAGAAAAGGAGGTGTTTAAAAAGCACTTGTGAACCCCAAAAGACCACCAACGAGCCGATTCTGATACAATTGAACTAAGACTTTAGTCTTTTTATTCAATCCCACTGCTGACCCTGACGCAGTAGGATGGGAGGGTGAAACCCTGAGACCTTAGCAGGACAAGGTTTTATAAGAAATGACAAGCAAGAGAGGGAGTTTCCAGTCTGGAAAGCATCTAATTGAAAGACTATTGTAAGCCGACAGGTGGGTGCTCTGCTGCAAAACCATGAACCATCACAAACACAAACTGTCTGAAAGCACTTCTGGAGCTGTGAGACTAATCTTGATTGTTAGGGAGGGAGTAGCTAGGGAGTAACTGGGGTATGGGCCAGAGACAAACTCCTCTGGTTCTTCCTGGAACTTGGATGCAGCTTGGGTTCAGCTGCAGGTCGAGTTCTCAGGCTCTTTTTGTTTTTATTGTTGGGGTGGTGGTGGTGGTTGTTTGTTGTTTTTAAATGGAGGCTGGTCCCAAGATGGACTAGGTTTGGCCTCTCCGAGGGAGGAAAAGACATGGGAGGAAATGAAGAGAGGGAGAAGAAGAGGAAGAAACCAAAGAAGAAGGAAGGGAGGAGGTTGAAAAGGGGGGGGGGGTGGGAGATGGAAGGAGAGGAAAGAGAAACCAACCATGGTTGTCAGTCTATCTCCGCGTTTAGAAAGTCCCCCTTCTCTGTACCAGAGACAGCCCTATTTTAAGTGAAATGTGTGCACAGCATTTAATTTTCACAATGACTCAAGAACACAGTTAGCATAGTCTTTGTCTTGAAGATGGGGAAACTGAGGCACAGCCAGGTTAGACAGATGCCAAGGTTTTCATTTTTAGTATCTAGCACAATTAGGCTCCAGGATCTGTATGTTAACCAACTGGAGGTCGGCAGCCACGCGCAGGTATTTTGATACTTGCTGCTTCTTACCCATCATGGTGGCTAAGTTGAACAGGATACACTAGACTAGGTACTTGGGAACCACAAACCATTGACTCAATCAAACTAAGATTTTGGTTACATATGAGGCTGGCATTGAAAGGAGGACAAAGGCTGGGACTTGGTCTTCAAGGTCCTGAGCCAATAGCAATCCCTTTGCTTTGTGTCTTCTGGCTTACCCATGACCTTTTCCCAAGTCCATTTACCAGCAAGGTAACATAGGGAGAATTCAGTTCTGGTTTTAAAGTAATTTAGTGTGTGCTAGAAAAGGATGATGCTCTTGTGAATTGGTAAGTGCTATTAATATGGTCATTTAGAAATAATATTCAGGTTAAAAATAGAAGAGAGTCATGGAGGAATTAGAGAAAGGACTGAAGGAGCTGAAAGAGTTTGTAACCCCATAGGCAGAACAACAGTATCAACCAACCAGACCCCCCAGAGCTCCCACGTACTAAACCACCAACCAGAGTACACAAGGATGGATCTGTGGCTCCAGGTGCATATGTAGCAGAGGATAGCCATGCCAGACATCAGTGGGGGAAGAGGCCCTCGGTCCTGGGAAGGCGCAATGCCCCAGTGTAGGGGACTGCCAGGGTAGGGAGGTGGGAGTGGATAGGTGGGTGAGCAGGGGGAGGAGGAATGGGATAAGGGGCTCCAGGAGGGGAAAATTTCAAATGTTATCCCCTTTCCTGGTTTCCCCTCCAAAAGCCCCATATCCCCTCCTCCTCTCCCCTCCCCCTGCTCACCAACACACCCACTCCCGCTTCCTGGTCCTGGCATTCCCCTACACTGGGGCATAGAGCCCTCACAAGATCAAGGGCCTCTTCTCCCACTGATGACCAACAAGGCCATCCTCTACATATGCAGCTGGAGCCATGCGTACCCCCATATGTATTCTTTAGTTGGTGGTTTAGTCCCTGGAAGCTCTGGAGTATAGGAGGTACACATTTATGTCAGCACAACCAGAATGAGAGCATCTGAGATATCGCATTGTTTCCTGCAAACCTGCACAGTGAAACTTCTTGTTTTATACATAAGAAACACCATAGGAGACCCATCGTCGTACTCGCTCAAGAACCCAAAAATGGTGTCTACAGAAAGGAGCCTGGACATGTCCCAAAGTGTTAAACCTGGAGCTAGTGTATGGCCCAGCAATTCTACCTCTGTGGATTTAACCATGAAGAAAAGCAATCAAGCTTCAGGGAGCAGTCTGTGCTTCTATGCTCAGTGCAGCAATATCCGTAATAACCAAACTGACATAACCCGCTCACATCCTTATATGGCTAGGTTAAGGAAATGTGATAGATGCCTGCAGTGGAATACTAGCAGGCCTTCAAGGAGAATGGAATTCCGCAATAGGAGATAATGCAGATAAGCCTTGAACACCTTAGGGCAAATGAAACAAACCTGTTACAGGGATGCAAAGTACATGATTTCTAAGATTCTCAAAGGGTCAGACGGTAGAACTGAAGCTGTGGGGTCAGGGGCTGGTAGGTCAGGGGAAGTGCCAATCAAGCAGCAGAGTTTCAAATTCGGAAGACAAAATGTCAGGGAGCTACTCTGCGACACTGTTGACAATCAAAAGTGATACCTTCCACACTTATTCATGAAGAGAACTGATCTTGTGTTGAGTACCCCTATGCTAATAAAATAAATTCTAAAAGTAGTTTGCCCAAGGTCACAAAATTTGAAGTCAGCAACTGGGAGCAGTCTCACCCATGAGGAGCTCTTGTGTCTGCCAGTTTTTGTGGTGGTATCTTCCTCGTGCTGAACATGAACCTGGGTCCCAGAGCAAACATCACCCCCACCCACCCATCCCTGGCTTCTTCTTCCTGCCAAGACACTCACTGAAATCTGGTGGAGTCACTAAAGCCGGGAAGTATATTTGTTTAAATTGTCAAGATAAATTAACTTTTAGCGCCCCTTTGGAGTGGTCCTGCAAGCCTGGGCTGGGAACTCGGAGCCATGAATATGCAAGCGCACGCAGCCATTGAATTAGCCTGCTGCAAACGTGTTTGGAACCAGCTGCTCATTTAATAATCTGGGACAGCCACAGGAATAGACAACCAGCCCGCTCTGGCCCATTTGCATGGGTAAAGTGATAATTTTATAACACAATTGCAGCAATTAGGTTTCCCCAGACAAAGCCAGGAGAACACCGTTTGGGAGCAATCTTGGGTGTTGCCAGGCAAAGCCTACTGCAAACTCATCCCAGCTGTCAGACATAACAGCCTGCTTTCTGGAGATGCTGCCTTCTAGGGAAGTGGTGAGGAGTATGGCCCCAGCAGGCAGGCAAAGCAGGTGAGAAAGCCAGCAAGGCTGTGGGTGGGACTCCCAGCTAGCTGTGTAACCTCTGAATTCAGATGCAAATGGAGAAATGGTTGGGCACTCTTTAGTGGGTTGCTGTGAAGAACAAGAGGAATTGAAGAAGTGCCATCCATTTCCCAAGTAAAAGGCCCAGCATGGTGGCTCACACTGTAAGCTCAGGCCTAAGGAGCCAAAGATAGGTAGATATCTGCATGTTATTGCCTGGTCAAGTCTAGACATTGAGGGATCTCTGGGGGGTTATGTCTCAAAACATAAGGTGAAGAAGATAGGTAGATATCTGCATGTTATTGCCTGGCCAAGTCTAGACATTTAGGGATCTCTGGGGGGTTATGTCTCAAAACATAAGGTGAAGAGCCATAGATGAGCACACCCAACATTGACTGCTGGTCTCTACACACACCTATAAACTAGTAGATAGGGT
Source organism: Mus musculus (assembly GCF_000001635.26). Taxonomy (NCBI): domain Eukaryota; kingdom Metazoa; phylum Chordata; class Mammalia; order Rodentia; family Muridae; genus Mus; species Mus musculus. Next base: position 124,703,994 of record NC_000073.6, on the reverse strand, counting down.
GTGACCCTTACCAAAGGGCATCTCTGTGCAATGGGTCAGGCTGTTTCTACTAAAGCCCTTTCGAGGCCTGGGGTCAGTGCTGGCCTTGAGTGAATTATTAATGCCATAGTTGGTGCTGTCTTTTTCTAAATCCTTTTTACCTGGGATAGAGCCCTGTAGTCTAGTCACAGACTTTGCATTGATGAGTTATAGTCTAATCACAGACTTTGTATTGATGAGGTATAGTCTAATGATAGACTTAGCATTGATGCAATGGACTCATTCTTTGCCTCACCCCCTTCGGCTGGCAGAATCTATGTCTCATGTTAGGAAATGACATACCAGGTTCTCTCTCTCCCTGAAGCCCTTGCAATTAAGAGCGGGTCAAGGCCAAGTAGAGAAAAGCAGTTCAGTGAGACTTCTCTGCAATAAAAAGAGAGAAACATGGAGAGTCTGGGCCCTCTGCTGAGTAATGGTGTGGGGCCTAGAATGATGACACTTAGTGGCTGGGCTTCCTTCCGCCCAGGGAATACACGTACCTTACGACAATTCGTACCTCCTTCCTCCTCCTCCTCCTCCTCCTCCCCCCTCCTCCTCCTCCTCCTCCTCCCCCCTCCTCCTCCTCCTCGTCCTCCTCCTCCTCCTCGTCCTCCTCCTCCTCCTCCTCCTCCTCCTCCTCCTCCTCCTCCTCTTCTTCTTCTTCTTCTTCTTCTTCTTCTTCTTCTTCTTCCTCTTCCTCCTCCTCCTCCTCCTCCTCCTCCTCTTCCTCCTCCTCCTCCTCCTCCTCCTCCTCCTCCTCCTCCTCCTCTTCTTCTTCTTCTTCTTCTTCTTCTTCTTCTTCTTCTTCTTCTTCTTCTTCTTTTCTTTTTTTTTAAATTATTTAATGTGTTTTTTGAACTTTTTTTAGGTTTATTTTATGCATATGGGTGTTTTGTTGTTTTGGTTTTTTATTATTACATATTTTCTTCATTTACATTTCAAATGCTATCCCAAAGGTCCCATATACCCTCCCCCTGCCCTGCTCCCCAACCCACCCACTCACAGTAATCTATTGGATGGAACATAGGATCCCCCAATGGAGAAGCTAGAGAAAGTACCCAAGGAGCTGAAGGGGTCTGCAACCCTATAGGAAGAACAACAATATGAACTAAACAGTACCCCCAGAGCTCGCATCTCTAGCTGCATATGTAGCAGAAGATGGCCTAGTCGGCCATCATTGGGAGGAGAGGCTCCTTGGTCTTACAAAGATTATATGCCCCAGTACAGGGGAATGCCAGGACCAGGAAGCAGAGGGAGTGGGTCGTACCTTCTTCTTGATTGCATTCTCTTCTTTCCATTTCTCTACCAGTGGCCAAGAACTCAGAGAACCCAGAGGAGGTTGAAGCCAGAAGAGAGAGGAGTCTAGACACCTGAGTAACAGAGCTTCCTCCCCAGGCTCCTCCTACCAATCCACATTAGATTTTTGACACACATGGAAAAAAATGATATCTTCCTTTGGAACTGTGTTTTGTTGCACCACTCCAAATTTCAAGTTTTGTTATTTTAGTTGCTTACCACCCTGATAAAGAATGCAGACATTTCCTGTCCATGATGGAGTTAAGAATGGTAATATTACTAACCAGTACCCCGGAGCTCTTGACTCTAGCTGCATATGTATCAAAAGATGGCCTAGTCGGCCATCACTGCAAAGAGAGGCCCATTGGACACGCAAACTTTATATGCCTCAGTACAGGGGAACGCCAGGGCCAAAAAGTGGGAATGGGTGGGTAGGGGAGTGGGGGGCAGGGTATGGGGGACTTTTGGGATAGCATTGGAGATGTAATTGAGGAAAATACGTAATAAAAAATATTTAAAGAAAAAAAAAAAAAGAATGGTAATATTAGACCAGAAGTTAGAAAGGACGTGTGGGATGATGTACTCTGGAAGCTACTGCAACCCAAGAGCAAACTTTATTTTATAGGGTGATGATAATATTCCCTGGATCATATTCAAGTCCTGTGTGAGGTCAAACAAAGGCCTGCAGTCTGGGGATAAAGGACAATGGACTGGTTCCTGACACCCCATAGGAGTCTACTAAAGAGAAAATAAAATGGGCTTTGCAGCAGTTGAGTATAATGGTTACAGAATGATATTCTGCAGTTAAAATAATACTACAGAGCCTAAATATTCAGCCACTGTCTAGCCTTCATACGTTCTGGCACTGGTGCTGTCAAGGCTCAGCCTCTAAGAATATCAAGATTTCAGCGTGACCCAATAAAAGCACTTCTAGAACTTTCCATTTAGTTTGGTTTCCATTTTACTTGGGATTTCTAGGCCAACGGAAGAAGTAGGAACTTAGATATACCTGGAGCATCTAAGTTCCGGCCTGAGAGCCATAACTGATGAACTGAGGTCCTGCTGCTATGGAGTAAGGTCTAATAGTGAGCAGACACTATCTGCACTTCAACACTGTCCTAAGATATGATTTCTTGACTTGCCATTGATGCATAGGAATCTACACAGTTCTATTTTGCCTAGAATCTACTCCCACCCTTTCAGCCTCTAAGGCTGTGTAAAGCTCTGACAACAGAGGATGCAAGGTATCCTGCTGGTAATATGACAATAGTGCATGATGGGTTTTGAGACCTGTGTTTGTGACCACCCCCTGCCTAAAAGGAAATTTCCTTGTCCTCTGACTCACAGAGAGCAATACTTCATGGCAAAACTGGCTTTACTGTACATCTGGATTGACCTCAAGTTCATGGGCACCTCTCAAGTAGTGAGGAGTGTTACTGAGGAATGTGTGATCATTCAGAAGGATGCTGAGTTAGAGAATGAAAGAGCATAGGTACTAGGCTGACACTCTGTTATGCATATTCCTTTGACGGGCCTGAGGAGATGGCTTTGTGTATAGAGTGCTTGCTGAGCAAGCTTGAGGTCAGATTACAAGCACCCACATATATGAATGGCAACACGTGCCTGTAATGCCAGTGGAGAGTTAGCCAGAAAAATCCTAGGATTTACTGGACACGCAGTCCAACCAGTGAGCTCCAGGTAAAGTGGGAGAACCTGTCCCCAAAACAGGGTTAAAAGTCATTGAGGCTTACACACACACACACACACACACACACACACACACACACACACACACATTCAAATAGCCCATTTGAATATTTTCTTTTAGGTAACTATCTAATGCTACTGAAATGGGTTGAATTATGTATCCCCCAAAATCGTCATGTTGAAGACTTCCTCCCAAAGAAACGTGAATTAGTGCCTATCTAGAGATAGCTAAAGATAAATGAGGCCACAACGTACAGCCTTGGTCCCACAGGATTAGTGTCCTTACAGGAAGTTAAGAGATTCAAGAACACCATGTCCCTTCCTCACCATGTGAGAAATTTCCACCCTAGGATCCATATTGGGTAGTATATTGATCTGTGACTAGTAGTTTTTATGACTGGTAGGAAGTTAATTTATTTCACCTTGGTTATTTAGTTCACTCTTGTAACCTGAGTTAAGACAGCTGTGTATCCCTGGATATGGCAGTCTCTACATGGTCCATCCTTTCGTCTCAGCTCCAAACTTTCCACCCCATAATCAGCATCCAAACGCTGACACCATTGCATACACTAGCAAGATTTTCTCAAAAGGACCCAGATGTAGCTGTCTCTTGTGAGACTATGCCGGGGCCTAGCAAACACAGAAGTGGATGCTCACAGTCAGCTAATGGATGGATCACAGGGCTCCCAATGGAGGAGCTGGAGAAAGTACCCAAGGAGCTAAAGGGATCTGCAACCCTATAGGTGGAACAACATTATGAACTAACCAGTACCCCAGAGCTCTTTGACTCTAGCTGCATATGTATCAAAAGATGGCCTAGTCGGCCATCACTGGAAAGAGAGGCCCATTGGACTTGCAAACTTTATATGCCCCAGTACAGGGGAACGCCAGGGCCAAAAAGGGGGAGTGGGTGGGTAGGGGAGTGGGGGTGGGTGGGTATGGGGGACTTTTGGTATAGCATTGGAAATGTAAATGAGCTAAATACCTAATAAAAAATGGAAAAAAAAAAAGACAGCTGTGTAAGACAGTATTCAGTCTTGCTGAAGGAGTAGCCAGGAATCCCAAAGGCAAGGATATTCTCCTGTCTGTGTCAAGGCAACTGTCCAGTGGACAGATAGACAACTTATGGACTGACTTTACAGTCATGAATTTGTGGGTTCACATTCTAACAGGGGTGCCTTCTGAAGCTGTACTTTTCATGTGCTATATGGATAAGACACTACCCTTGAGGACTTCACCTTATCTCCAGATCTCTGATACGGTCTTGTACCCACTAAAAGTAGAATTAGCCAAAGCTTTATATTCTCTACTTTAGAGTGCTAAGAATTCCTCCTATCTGTATGTGGGAGTGGATGTTCTCTTAATCATGGAAAAATGCACTGGAGTCCAGTGAAGGTACACTTTCCCACACCATGCAGAAGCAAGCCAAAGAGGACAAAAGGGAGTCTCCCTTCAAGAATAAGGTGCACATGTACTTACCATTTGTTTATCAGAACCCTGTGAACAAATACGGGTAGAAATGCAGATGGATAATGAAAAGCTGTATTACATCTGGGATAGATATCTTTGGAAACACATTTCTAAGAAGACAGAGGAAGTAAAAGCAAAACCTATGGCTAACTTCATCTCAGGGGCATACAGTTCTTGCTTCCCAGAACAAGTAGCTCTAGGTTTCCACTGGCAATGGCCATTCCCTGCTTCTATAGCCACACATGTGGCATGGCATATGTGTTAGACAGCTGGCTTGGTTCTATCTGCAGACCTGTCTACTTAACTTTAAAACAGCTGTCAATCATCTTAAAACAGACATTGACCAAATGAAATGACACCAAAGCCAGTCTTAATTATAAGGAAGAGGCTTGCCATGCAAATTTCTGGTATAGAAATTTCCATCTAGCTACAAAGCCAGTCCATAATACAGACTTACTCACTTTGGTGTTCTCTTGTGCTCAATAAAACTTAGTATTTGTGGAGCAGTCTGCTATTCCAGGGAGGACTCCATTCTCTTGCCACCTCTCCTCTACCTCCATCAGACAACTGAACCATACAGGGAGTTTCCCTCCTCCCACCCATCTTCCCTGCTCTCTGAGCTCTCTGGGCCATGCCAAGCTGCCCTGAGCAGCCTGCCACACCAGGGAGAGTTCCATTTCCCTGCCACATCTCTGTCCAACTTCATGAGACCTGAGTCTCCTGACCTATAAACACAATGGAAACACAAGAAAATGACCTTAAATCTAACCTTATAGAGATTATAGAGTCCTTTAAAGAGGAAATTAATAAAATCCTTTATTTTATTAATAAATAAATACAGGAAAATACAATCAAACAGATAGAGGATTTTAAAGAGGAAACAAATAGATCCCTTAAAGACATACAGGAAAATACAATTAAACAGGTGAAGGAAATACATAAAGCCGTGCAAGACCTGAAAGTGGAAGTTGAAGCAATAAAGAAAACACAAACTGAGGAAATCCTGGAGATGAAAAAACCTAGGGAAGAGAACAGGAACAACAGATGTAAGCATCACCAACAGAATACAGAAGATAGGAGAGAAAAATCTCAGGCCTAGAAGATACAATAGAAGAAGCTGATTTATCAGTCAAAGAAAATGTTAACTCTAAAAAATTTCTGACACAAGCAACCAGGAAGTCTGGAATACCATACCATACCATACCATACCATACCATACCATACCATACCATACCATACAATACACATTAATACTATAAAATATCTTGGTGTGACTATAACCAAGCAAGTGAAAGATCTGTATGGAAAGAACTTGTGCTCAATAAAACTTAGTATTTGTGGAGCAGTCTGCTCTTCCAGGGAGGCCTCCATTCTCTTGCCACCTCTCCTCCACCTCCATCAGACAACTGAACTATACAGGGAGTATGGTTCAAGTCCTTGAAGAAAGAAATTGAAGATATCAGAAGATGGAAAGATCTCCCATGCTCATTGATAGGTAGGATTAACATAGTGAAAATGGCCGTCTTACCAAAAGCAATCTACAGATTCAATGCAATCCCCATCAAAATTCCAGCAACTTTTTTTATGGACCTTGAAAGAGCAATTCTCCACTTCATATGGAAAAACAAAATACCCAGGATAACCAAAACAATCCAGAACAATAAAAGAACTTCAAGAGGATTCACCATCCCTGACCTAAAGCCATACCACAGAGCAATAATGATAAAAACTGCAAGGTATTGGTACAGAAACAGACACATTGACCAATGGAATAAAATCAAAGACTATGCATACTTGATTTTTGATAAGTCAAAACCATACAATGGAAAAAGGAAATCATCTTCAAACAAATGGTGTTAAACTAACTGGATGTATACATGCTGAAGAAGGAAAATAGATCCATATTTTTCACACTGCACTAAACTCAAGACCAAGTGGATCAAGGACATCAACATAAAACCAGATACACTAAATCTCATAGAAGACAAAGTGGAAAGTACCCTTGAACGCATTGGTGCAGGAGTCAATTTCCTGAACAGAACACCAATGGCTCAGGGTCTAAAATCAACACTTGATAAATGGGATCTCATGAAACTGTAAAGCTTCTGTAAGGCAAAGGACACTGCCAATAGCAGCCTACAGATTGGAAAAGGATCTTCACCAACAATACATTTGACAGAGGGCGAATATTCAAAATTTACAAAGAACTCAAGAAACTAGACACCAACAATCCAAATAACCCAATTAAAAATGGTGTATAGAACTAAACAAAGATACTCCATAGAGGAATCTCAAATGGCTGAGAAATACTTAAATGTTCGAAGTCCTTAGTCATCAGTGAAATGCAAATCAAACAACTCTGAGGTTTCATGTTATACCCATCAGAATGGCTAAGATCAAAAACTCAAGAGATTGTACATGCTGGTGAGGATGTGGAGCAAGGGGAAGGAACACATCTTCATTGCTGGTGAGAGTGCAAACTTGTACAACTACTTTGGAAACCAATTTGGCAGTTTCTCAGAAAACTGGGAATAGTTCTACCTCAAGACACAGCTATACCACTCCTGGGCATATACCCAAAAGATGGTCGAGCATCCTACAAAGACACTTGCTCAGCTACGTTTGTAGCAGCTTTATTAATAATAGCTAGAATCTGGAAACAAACTAGATGCCTTTCAACTAAAGAATAGATAAAGACAATGTGGTACATCTACACAATGGAATAATATTGTTATTAAAAATAAAGACATCATGAATTTTGCAGGCAAACGGATGGAACTTGAGAATATCATCCCGAGTGAGGTAACCTAGTCCTAAAAGGACATGCATGGTATGTAGTCACTTATAAGTAGATATTAGCCATAAAATATAGGTGCCCTGCTATCCTCCACAGACCCAAAAAAACTAAACAAGAAAGAAAGGCCAGGTGAAGAAGCTTGAATCTCACTTAGAAGGGGGAAGGAAGGGAACTGGGAGAGAGGAGGATGGGAAGGGGACTGTGGGGATTCAGCATCGGGTATCGGGAAGGACAGGAGAGATGGCTAGATAGCCGTGAAAATGAATGGAAATCTGCAACTGATGGGGGTGAGGAGGTGGAGGGCATCTCCAGGATGAGACAGAGACCTAGGATAAGGGATGTACCCAAGAATCAATGTGGGGACCTTAGCTGTGATTCACTACATTGGGGATGTGGAACCTGAAGAGGTCACCTCCTCCTGTATCCAGATGGTAATCCCAGTGGAGTGATAGACACAAAGCATTCAACCCCAAATTTATCCTGGCTACAGGAAATGCAGGCACAGGGGATAGAGCAGAGACTGGGGGAACCAATAACTGTCCCAATTTGAGATCCATCCCGTGGGCAAGCACCAATCCCCAATACTATTAATGATATGCTATTATGCTTGCAGTTAGGAGCATGTTATCCTCTGAGAGGCTCCACCCAACCGCTGACTCAGACAGATACAGACACCCACAGTTAAACCGTAGATGGAGCTTGGGGACTCTTAAGGAGGAAGAGAAGGAAGGATTGCAAGCCCCGAAGGGGATAGGAACTCCACAGGGAAGCCAACAAAGTAAACTCATCTGGACCCTTGGATCTTTCAGAGTCTGACCACCAACCGAAGAACATAGGCTGGGCATAGGCCTCCCTGCACATATGTAGCAGATGTGCAGCTTGGTCTTCATATGGATTCTGAACAACTGGAATGGAGGCTATCCTAAAAGCTATTGCCTCTACTTGGGATATATTATTCTAGCTTGGCTGCTTTGTCTGCCCTCAGTGGGAGAGAAAGCACCTAGCCTCATAGAAACTTGAAGTGCCAGGGTGGTGGTGGGGTATACCCAGGGGAGTCCTCCTCACTAAGAGAAGGGAAGGAGGGAATGGGGGAAGAATTCTGGGGAGGGTTATCTGGAGGGAGCAGTGAGTGAAATGTAAAGTCAATAAGAAAAAAATTAAATTAAATTAGAATATTTTTAGAAAGCTCAATATTTGCAGACAGAAGAAAAGGAAATCACACACCTTGTTAGTTGTGTCCTTTGTCATTACCCAGTATAACATAACATGGTTGACATGAACTAACTATAATCAACACTCCATAGGTTGGGGTCTTTGCCTATCTTGCCATTGTGTCTGTGGCATATGGTATACTCTCTAACACAGTAGGTGTTTTGGTCCATTGGACAGAAAATGGTCCTACCATCCTTCCAGCAGGGCAGCTGTTCTCTTGATTTGGAGCCTTCTATTCTATTATCTTCTTTATAAAGCACTGGAATTAGAACTCAGGAACTTGCACATGACAGGCAAATGCTCTGCTATGGGGCCACATCCCCAGCTATTTTTCATAAGCCTCGGGCTAAAAGATATGGTGATGATTTCAATAGACAAGGTGGAATCCTATCCAAATCTCTTTATTAGGGTGCATCCTCTAGAAGCATCAGATGCTGAGAATTGTGTGGAGCATGGGGGTTCTCACTGCTCATTACTGAGCTGTTTTCTAAGGTAAGATATTAATTCATTCAAAGTTATGTCCCTTCTTTGGGGTGACTCTAAGCAATGAGCAGATGCTGTACCAATAGAAGGATCAAAGCTTAGGAGAGCTCCAAAAACTACCCCAATCCAGAGTCCCTTGAAAGAGCTTCCATGTGGCAGTCACATTGGAAGCCGGCTTTGCTGTCTGCTCAGTTCTGTCTCCCTCACTCCTGACAGGTATGTCTCCAGAGAGAAACCCCAGGGAAGCCTGAAGCATGCAATTTTCCCTTGCAGAGCCTGTTTCTAGGAAACCTTATTTAAAACGATACTGACGATAGGGAGGGTAATGGAGGTGGAATACCCAGCAGGGGTATGGAAGGATGGATGCAGTAATGAATGTGGAGAGTGCAGAGCTGGTGCTGTCCAATATGTGCTGCTATCATCCAATCCGAATCCATGTTCAGTAAAGAAAATATGAATCCCTTTGAGAGACATTGACAGGATTTTTATCTCCCCATGATGTCATCCCAGGAGGACATCCATTAGTCTTTTTGTTCTGGTAGTCCTGGTTGTGGATCCCCAGGAGACAAGCTCCACAGGTCAGATGTGTAGGCTATAATCTGTACCCTGAGTCTTTGGTATCCTGTACACTGTGAAAGTGTCTCTCCCTCTGGGCCATTATATTAGAACCCATTGCCACAGCTATAAACTAGCCTGGTCAGCTTCTTACTTATCTTCCAAGAGAGTCAATCTCCTGCCTAATGCTCTATCAGTCTATTGAGAAACACAGAGAGAAACCTGCCAATCAAAACAGAATACAGTGAAGGGCGTCATAGTAGATCTTCTTGCATTCACCAAATATCCTGTACAGTAAAATTTGAACACCATGGTGATTCTTTTATTGTAGCAAGAATAGGAATTGGTACTCTGTCAGTCATCCTTATTGAAATATTAAGATTCTCTTCAAAATACTAAGTGGAATTCAAGATCTAGGGAAATCCCATGATAACCTACTCACACTCCTAGAATCAGCCTGAGATTGTCAGGACTTTTCAGCCAGATGCTATCAAAAGATGATTGTGCCTCTTAAAAATATCATTTCCATCAGGGTCTTGAGATATAGGCTCATAGAAAATTCTCTAATGGAAGGGAACCTGATGGGACAGAAATATAGATAGAAGCTGCAGGATGTGGTGTGTATGCAAGGATATTGGTCTGTATTTATGATTCACCCCTGACTTACAGTCTTCAGTATAAACTGTCAAAGACAAGCCAGACATGGCTCCAGCAAAAGAGACACAAACCTGGGTGCAGGAAAATAGGCTGAAGATAGGAGAGAGGTTATTCTCTTGGACAGAATTTATCCAGCTGGGAGGCACTGATGTGCCTGAGGCAAGCTTTTCTTCCCTACACAATCCTGAGCTGATGACCGAAGGAAGGGTGACGGCAGTCAATTGTCAGTATGCCTGCTTCTCCACTTTTTCCAGATTTGATTTGAATAGAATAGCCAAGTCTCAAACCCCAGGAAGTAAATCAAATCCCCAAGATATCTGAGACAATTTTCAATTGTCAGCCCATTTTACCAAATGTATCTACCCAATTAGAGAGAGACTGAAAGAATTTAGTTGGGGCCTTCTAGGTAGGACATGGATCCTGGCATTCCATCTGTTGGTGGAATTAGTGCACATACACACAGTAATCACCAAATATATCATCCTTGGGCTGCTGGACATCTGCCTATGATCTATGAAACTTTTGCTTTTTTATTTTCATAAAGTTTTGCTAACTTCTTCTTTAATCATTGAGATTCAACTATAATTATATTATTTCCCCCATCCAAAACCTTTTATACACTCTTTCTTGCACTTTTATAAATTCATGCTCATGTTTTCATTAATTGTTTCGTGTGTGTGTGTGTGTGTGTGTGTGTGTGTATTCCTGAATACAATTTTCTTAATTTTCAGGGCTGATCATTTTGTGGCTAATTAATTGGAGTGCTCTCCCCTGGAGAAGACTATTTCTTCCATTCTCAGCATTCAATAATTACCTACATCTGTATGTAGGGTTAAGGCTTCATGGGTTTTCTTCTATCTACTTTGGGATGTCTTTTGGTGTCTTTCTTGTTCAGCTCATTTTTAGTCAGTCATGTTGATGAGACTTTATGGGTGTAGCTTCTGACGTTAGTAGAAGACACAGACTCAAAAGCAAGTTTCCTGATCTTCTGGTGTTTACAATTTATTCCTGATATTGAGTTCTGGTCTTTTGCTATGTATTGTGATGCTAAGTGGACCCCCAAGACTTAGTTGCTCCAGAGACACACAGTCCACACCCAGATTCAAATGATGCTATGTGACCTTGCCCCCAAGTTATCTCTGATTAGTAAATAAAGATGCTTATAACCTATAGCCAGGCAGAATTGAGATAGGCAGTGCTTGGTGTTCCTGGTCGGGAGGCAGGGGGAGACAGAGGATACCATGAGGAGACAGAGAAAAAGAGGGAGGAGGAGGAGGCGGCGGCGGCGACAGAAGATGTCATGGGTTAGGAGTCAAGAAAACATGGCCCTGAGGGCTGGCTAATTGGAGTCAAGAACAGCCCAGATAAACATTGTAAGTAATAACTCTGGGCTATCAATAGGATATAGATTTTAATAATATAGAGTGTAGATATCTGCCCAGCTCTGGTGCTGATTAAGGCTTATTGTAAATAATAAAACTGTGTCTTTTATCTGAGAATCATATAATCAAAGGTGGGGTAGAAACCCTGGATTGAGGTTTAAAATTTCTATAACATCTGGCCCTGCAATGTTCTCTGGCTCTTAGGTGCAGGTCTGTTTCACAGATGTACCCATTGGAACTGGGATCCTTAACTATGCATTTTGATTACTTGTGGTTTTCTATAATTACCTCTGCCTTTTGCAAAAAGAAATGTCTTTGATGAGGGGGTGAAGACTTCACTTATCTGGGTATAAGGACAAATGTTGAGATAGGAATTGTGCTGTTTTAGTAAAGGGGTGTTTGTAAACTCTTCTCCAAATCCATGACTTCACAAGCATTAAAGAGTTGGTAAAGTTCCAGTATCAGTTATGCATTCCCTATTGTTGAGCAAATCTTAAGTCTTGTTATCAATCTGTTCATTATCACCAAGGTATGTGTGCCACTATTGTACTCCTGGAGTTATTGTGCCATGCTTGTGACTGTTGTGGTCCATAGGCATAATAGCTGGGTTCGGACTATGCTTGCTTCTCTCATTTGAAAGTGTGCATGGTGTCTTCTGGTGCCATGCAAACTAGTACCCATGTCAGATCCAGAGTCTCTGAATCTGATCTGAAGTGCATGATGTCCTCAGAAATAGGGACTTAGCTTTCACATCTGAGAGCAACCAATGCCAAAATCAATAGGCTGTATGTTTTGGGAAGCTTTTAGACACCCTTGACCAACAACTCTAAAGAGGGTTTCTCATGTCTTATATTGGAATTTTTCTTAGTTATAGTTGGATCTTGGAGGAAGCATTGCCAGCCCAGATGGAAGAAAATTAATTTAAACACTGTTTGTTAGTTATACCAAGAACTAGATGTTGTATGTGTTATTTTTAGATACACAGTTAATAGTATGATTCCTTATGAGTTTTTCAGACATCGTCATTGTTATTTTCTCTCTTCCCATTTGTATTCACTTCCCTTATTGGCAGCTCCCTCTCCCCACTTCCCTGGTCCCATTTATTCTCCTCTAGTCCCATTTCTATTACTCTTCAACCCCCTTATCCTGTGGACCTTTTTATTTTCCAGATATTTACAGTTACTCCAAAATATGTACTAACATCTGAAGATTTGGGGGCTAGGAACCTCAAATGAAAGAGAAAATATGGTATTTGTCTCTCTGGATCTTTTTTACATTACACAATATAATCTTTCTTAATTCCATAAAGTGACCTGTAAAGTTTATGGTTTCATTTTTCTTTACAGTTGAATATTATTCCATAGTATATATGTACAACATTTTCATTATCCCTTCATCAGTTGTAGGACGATTAATTAGGTTGTTTTCATTTCCTAATTTTTGTGAATAGAGCATCAGTGAACATGACTGAGAAAGAATTAGAGTAAGAGATTGAGTCCTTGGGGCATATGCCAGGGATGGAATTGCTTAGTCTTAAGATAGATTTAGTTTTTAGCTTTTTGAGAGTTCTCCACAGGTTTCCATAGTGGGTCCACAGTTTGCAATCCCACCAACAGTGAACAAAGGTTCCCTTTTTCTCTACATCCATTCCAGAAGTTGTTGGTTCTTCCATTGATTTTTGCCAGTGTGGTGGGTTAAAATAAAATACCAAAGTTGTTTTGATTTTCATTTTCACAATTTCTAGGGATGATGATGTTTGGGGGATATTTCTTAGCCATTTTCTTCTCTTTTTTGAGAATTCTCAGGTCCCAGGTCCATTTATGTGTTGGTCATTTTTTTCTTTGTATATTCGAAATAGTAATCCTCTTTCAGCTATACATAGCTGGCAAGTATTCTCACCCATTCTGTGGGATTCTTCAGCTGTTGTTTTTGTTTGTTTGTTTGTTTGTTTTAAAGATGTGCAGAAACCCATCATTTTTGCGAAGCACTTGTAATTTGGGGGGCTTAATTCATGGGCAAATGGAGTCCTATTCAGAAGTCTTTCCCATGTACCCATATCATGTAGGTACTGCCCAGCTTTTATAGTAATTTCAGTGTTTCAGTTTTCACATTTAAGACTTTGATTCATTTTGAGTTATTTTTTTCTACAAAGTGATAGATACAGTTTTAATTTTGGTCTATGTATGTGGACAACCAGTCTACCCTGCACTGTTTGTTGATGCTTTCTTTCCTCCAGCATATGTTTTTGCTATCTTTGTTAAATATTAAATGGTTGAATGTATTCACATTTGGGTCTTTGATTTTTGTTCCATTTATCTGCTTGTCTAGGGTGTGTGTGTGTGTGTGTGTGTGTGTGTTTGTGTGTGTATGCTTGCACACACCATATTGTTTTTATTACCATGGTTCCAGAATAGACCTAAATATCTGGAACAATAATCCCTCCAACATTGCTCTTTTTGTCCAGGACTGTTCTGGTTGTCTGATGTCCTTGTAGATCCATGTACATTTTAGGAATTTCTTCAACTATTTCTGTGAAGAATGAAATGTGGACTTTGGTTGAGATTCCATTTAACCTGTAAATAGCTTTTGGTAAAATGGTCACTTTTACAATATTAATTGTACCAATCCATGAGCATGGGAAGTCTTCCCATCTTTAAAGCGTCTTTATCTTTTTCTTCGAAGGCTTAAAGTTTTCATTATAGAAATCCTTCACTTTCTAGGTTTATTCCTAGATATTATATTTTCCTTGGGGCTAATGTGAATGGCGGTTTGCCCATCCTCTCTTTCTCTGTATACTTATTGTTGGCGTGTCGAAAAGCTATATTGATCTGTGCTGCAAGTTGATTCTGTATTCTGCCTCATTTTCAGATAAAACTATCTAATGCCATCTACAGATAGACAGTTTGACTTTGATATGTATCCCTTTAATGTCATCTTACCCTATTCTCCAGCTAGTATTTTGCGCAAAATACTGAGGAGAAGTGAGGATGTTGGTATTTCTGTGTCAGTCCTGACTTCAGTGGGATGCTTTGTGGTTTTCCTCATTTAGGATGAGGTTGGTTATGGGTTTCTTGTGTTTAGGTGTGTACCCTCTAGCCTTACATTCTTTAGGATTCTTATCATAGAATCACATTGGATTTTGTCAAAGGCTTTTTCTGTAAATATTGAGATGCTCACACAATTTCTGCCTTTTAGTCCATTTATGTGGTTTATCATGTTTATTGACTTGCATATGTTGAACCACTCCTGCATTTCAGGGATAAAGTAAATTTGGTATGCTTTATAATCTTATTTATGTCTATATTCCGTTTGCAAATATCTTACTGAGTATTTTGAGTCTATGTTCATCACAAATATTGGCCTAAACCTAAAGTATTATTTGTGTGTGTGTGTCTTTACCTGGTGTGATTATTAGAGTCATACTGTCTTCATAGACAGAGGTTGGGAGAGCTCCTAATCTTTGAGTCACTTAAGAAAGGTTGGCTGTCAGGGATCCATCCCATAATCAGCTTCCAAATGCTGACACCATTGCATACACTAGCAAGATTTTGCTGAAAGGACCCAGATATAGCTCTCTCTTGTGAGACTATGCCGGGGCCTAGCAAACACAAAAGTGGATGATCACAGTCAGCTATTGGATGGGTCACACGGCCCACAATGGAGGAGCTAGAGAAATTACCCAAGGAGCTAAAGGGAACTGCAACCCTATAGGTAGAACAACAATATGAACTAACCAGTACCCCGGAGCTCTTGTCTTTAGCTGCATATGTATCAAAAGATGGCCTAGTCGGCCATCACTGCAAAGAGAGGCCCATTGGACTTGCAAACTTTATATGCCCCAGTACAGGGGAACGCCAGGGCCAAAAAGGGGGAGTGGGTGGGTAGGGGATTGGGGGGGTGGGTATGGGGGACCTTTGGGATAGCATTGAAAATGTAAACAAGGAAAATACCTAATAAAAAAATGAAAAAAAAAAGAAAGGTTGGCTGTGGAAATTCTTTGAATATCTGGTAAAATTCTGCTGGGAATCCATCTGGTCCTGGATTTTTAATTAATTAATTAATTAATTAATTAATTAATTAATTAATATGTTTATTTGCTTGAAGGCTTTTTATTCATATTTCAATCTACTCTTTTGTTAAGAGTCTGAGAATGAAGACCAAAGTGTGGACACTTTGCCCCTTCTTAGAATTGGAAACAATCACCCATGGAAGGAGTTACAGAGACAAAGTTTGGAGCTAAGACAAAAGGATGGACCATCTAGAGACTGCCATATCCAGGGATCCATCTCATAATTAGCCTCCAAACGATGACACCATTGCATACACTAGCAAGATTTTGCTGAAAGGACCCTGATATAGCTGTCTCTTGTGAGACTAGGCCGGGGCCTAGCAAACACGTAAGTAGATGCTCACAGTCAGCTATTGGATGGAGCACAGGGCCCCCAATGGAGGAGCTAGAGAAAGTATCCAAGGAGCTAAAGAGATCTGCAACCCTGTAGGTGCAACATTACGAACTAACCAGTACCCCGGAGCTCTTGACTCTAGCTGCATATGTATCAAAAGATGGCCTAGTCAGCCATCACTGGAAAGAGAGGCCCACCGGACAGGCAAACTTTATATGCCCCAGTACAGGGGAATGCCAGGGCCAAAAAATGGGAATGGGTGGGTAGGGAAGTCGGGGGAGGGTATGGGGGAATTTTGGGATAGCATTCTAAATGTAATTGAGGAAAATACATAATAATAAAAAATATTTTTAAAAAAAAGAGCACACACACACACACACACACACACACACACAAAGAGTCTGCTTACGTTGTGAACTTCTTGGTTTGACTTTGATAATTTGGCTCAATATAGAAATTAATCCAGTTGTTTTATGTTTTCCAGCTTAGTGGAATATAGGTATGAAAATTAGAATATTCTATTACACTACTCTGAATTCCTTTGGTGGTTTTTGTAATGTTACCCTGTTCTGATTCTGTTAATTGTGGTCCTCTCTTCCTTTTGTGTTAATTGGGCCAAAGACTTGTCAATCCTATTTATCTTCACTTAGAGTCATTGATTTCATTTATTTATATATATTTATATATTTATTTCTTTATTTCCTCTATCTATCTATCTATCTATCTATCTATCTATCTATCTATGTATTAAATTGATGATATTTTCTTTGTTTATAGTTCACTGAACTTTATTGGATCTTCTTACAGATTATTAGGTTTAGGTTTTGTTTGTTCTTGTCTTTCCAGCTCTTTTGAGTAGCATCCTTAAGCTATTTATTTTTGTTCATTACCATTTTTTAATGTGGGCACTTAGAGCTGTAAACTCCCTTGTCGGACTGTACAAGAGCTTTCAATAAGTTCTTCAGGTTTTGTTATATTTCTTAGTTTCACTTAGTTATAGGATTTTTTAATTTCATTCTTTATTTCTTCCCACTCATCATTCAGTAATGAATTGTTTAATCTCCATGAGTTTGTGTATTTACTGGAGATTTATTTGCTGTCAATTTAAAGTTTTGTTACAGTGTAGTCAGATAGGATTTCATCCATTTTGAATTTATAAATTTTTTTTTGTATTCTAGAATGTTGCCTAGTTTAGAAAATCTTCTAAGTGTATTCTTGGTTGTTTGGATGAAATATACTATAGATACCTGTTTAAGATCATTTGGTATATGATACCAATTAATTTTAATGTTGCTCCATTTATTTTGTCCAGATGACCTCTTTATTGGAGAAAGTGGTGCATTGAAATAATCTTTTATTGGGTAGATTGTTCTTAAATCCAGCAGTACTTGGTTTTTTGTTTTGTTTTATTTTATTTTTAAATAGAACTGGGCACCCTGGCTTTGGAGCATATATGTTTAAGATAATAATGGCACTTAGAATGAAGCAACCATCTTTATCTCTTCTTATTGGGCTTTGTTTGAAGTCTACTTTGTTAGATATTAGGATATTAATACCTGCTTGCTTCCTGGTCTCACTTGACAGGAGGAATTTTATCTGCCCATTTACTCTAAGGTGGTGGCTATCACCACTGAGCATGTATATCCTTCTTCTTTCTCATTGGTCCTTAAATCATACAGTAAAACAACTATATACCCTTTACATTGCATTAAGCATAGTAAGTAACCTAGGGTTATTTTTGAAAACCTAATAGGTAATATGACACTGAGGAGACTGTTCTGTTGGTAAAGTCCTTGCTGTATACACATGGAGGCCTGATTTTAATTGCCAGCATTCACATAAAAAGTTTGGCATAGTGGCATGTTTTTGTGTGCCTCCCATTGTATCCCAGTGATGGGAAGACAGATACTAGTCAGAGAGTCTTAGTAGTCAGGTGTCTTCCAGTGAGAGACCCTCTCTCAGAAAACAAAGTGGATGGATTTTGAGGAAGAACACCCAAGTTTCATCTCTGTCCTCCATAACCATATGTATAAACATACAATTTGTATGTACCTGCACATACATGAAAGGAGAGTGCATGAATGTTGTAGACAAACACTATGGCATTTTTATAATACATGTGGATTTCCTCACACATTGATGTCTTGTGCAGCCTAGAAGCTGTCTCCTATATATAATGAGGGATGCCTGTGTGAGCAATGGCCCACTACATAGCAATAAAACATCAATGATTATATCTATCCTTAACTAAGTCTCACAAAATGGACGTAGACAATTGCCTAAGGGCATTCCATGTAATTCCATTTATATAAAGTTAAGGAAAAAGGAAACTCCATCAGTGGTTTGAAGTCAGGCAAGTGATTTCCTTGGGGACAGCTGGATTTGGACGGTGGCCCAGAATGCATCTGTGTGATAGTCTGACTCATGGTTTATGAGATTTGTTTCACACTTGGGTTCACTTTGTGCAAAATCAGCCAACTTCCTTTTTTAGTTTATGTATTATTTGAAAATGTGATGTAGATCACTGAAAATTTCTATTTGAAGTTTGGGAGGAGTTTGCTGATAGAGTATTCTATGGCCACCACCCCTTCCTCTACTTCCTATTCTGATACTGTCTTGTCAAGAATCAATGGCTTGAGCATCAATACTATTTTATAACCATAAAGAAGCACTTACAAGGCTGGAAGTGGTCTCAAGATAGTAGTCCTTTCCACCCTTGAGGGCACATCTAAGTGGATGTCTTTGACACTGTCTGTTCCTCAACTTTGCCATAAGAAAAGAGCAAGAATCTGGGTTTTTGAGGCCAGTGTTAAGCTCACTATTACTTACAGCAGGAAGCAGCTTCTGAGATTCAGCATGGTAGATGTATGACAGAGTGTTCTGTAGAGAAGAGGCACTGTCTGAGACTTGGGTCTAGTCAATGTTGAACTAGAAGGGATGGAGAGACTAGCACTGATACTGTCACATCGCAGCAAGCCTTACTCCAGGCCAAGCTCCCTTTAGAGGTGGAAAACCCTTGAATCCCTTTTTGTCAGAACTGAACTCAGGAACTGAATAAGATCATCAGTGGGGAGGAAGGACCATGGTGACTAGGAGATTATCAATGGCAGTGACTAAAGCTAGAAGCAACTTAAGATGACGAGTTCTCCAACATGATTGCTTCTCTCCTTGGCACTAAGTTTCATTCTTCTCTCACCTTGGAAGAAGGATTGCCTTTGGAAAAAAAACCGCATGACTCTTTTTGTCTTTGGCCAGGTTCCTGAGAAAATCCAACCCATACTTATGATTTTATTGCATGTAAAGGTTGTCCTGCCATCATGTCATATAAGCATATAAAGCAGGTCACCTTCACTACTGGGCCTTTGAGCCAAAGGAGCTCCTTTTTCTCTTCATCCTCCAGTTATCTACAGACGTGGCAGAGGCTTGATGTCTCCCTCCTTGGGGAGAATACATTGTCTTCAATGTCAAAGGAAAACCCACAGGTTCCTGTATAAAATCCCAGTGGGCACTGGAATCTGGTCCTGACAAGAGCCCAGAAAAGAAAAATTATGTAAGAGTTGTCAGCCATTGTGCCTCTGATGATGGTGGCTACTGTGAAACTTGCTAGCAAGTCTCCCCTCTGCCTTCTGTTCTGAAAATAGCTCTCTCCAACTTAGAATGGGGCTCACACATAGCACCAAGGCACCAACCTTGAAAACCCTATGAAATCAAAAGCCCCTGACTCTGTCAACACCATATGGCATAGCTCGGTGACCATGCTTAGGACAAGTGTTCTGTTTAATTGGTTGCCATGTGCCATGTGTATGTGTGAGCACCATCCTCATGCAGTGTCCAAGGAGGCCAGAAAAGCATGTTAGAGTCCACAGAACTGGAGTTGCAGCTGTTGGAAACCACCATGTGCGTGCTGGAAATTCAATCAGGTCCTCAGGCAGAGCAGCCAGTGCTAACTACCAAGCCATTTTTGCAGCCCATAGCATCTCCTTTTTACAGATAACAGTCAGTGCTGTGGTTCCACACTGCTAGTGTCCCCTAAGAAGTGGCAATTCTGGGATGGGAGACTTCTCCTTTCTCCCTTACTCCTGTGGGTTAAACATCAGAGAACAAAATAGCATGAGTAACACTACCAGGCATGCTCCATCTGGGAAGTCTTTGCCTCTCTCTCTCTCTCTCTCTCTCTCTCTCTCTCTCTCTCTCTCTCTCTCTCTCTCTCCCTCCCCCTCTCTCTCCCTCCCTCTCTCTCTCTTTCCCTCTCTCTTCCCCCCTCCCTCCCTCCCCTTCCCCCTCCCTCTCTTCCTCTTCCTCTCCTATCATAAATCAAGGTACTTATTTGGAAGGGTTTTGCTTTAAAGTTCCAGAAAGGGATGACGTTATGATTACAAGAATCTCTGGAGTGAAGAGCCAAATGGGAAGACGAGAAAATCAAGAGGAAGGTTTGAAACGGGGGGGGAAACTGGTGAGGACTAATTATGATGACATATAAGTTGTGTTTTCCTCCCCACATTAGGGTTAAAGTTCTGATTTTAGTCTGTTAAAATACAACTTCATGATATAGGCAAGATGGCTCAGCAGATAAAGGCACCTTTGCCTCCTGAGACCTTAACCTTGACCTTTCAGCCTCTGGGAACTATGGGATAATATACCTCACATTTCAATGGCCTGCTTGTGATTCCTGCTCTACTAGCCCTGATCGAGTACTTCATGATGAAAATACCAGGCTAGATCATTCTGTACATGATTTTTACAAAGCTGAGGCTGACTTCCCTTTGTGTGCTTAAGAATTACCCCCAAACAATACTATTTTAATGGCTGTCAAGCAACTTCTAGCTGGTTCTAATGAAACCCTGAACCAGGGTTGAGAATCACCTGCCTATATGTGTGGTATCATCACCTACGTTTCTTCTGAGTCAGCTCTGAGCTGGAAGGTCATGTGCACACAGCAGTCCAATGTGCATCTCTTTCAGGTAGCTACTCTGTCATTTCCCACTGTTTTAGTTTCTTCAGAGTCCTGTTGACATTGCGAGATGGGTTTTTTTGGGGGGTGGGGTGGGGGTTGTTTTGTTTTGTTTTGTTCTTTAAACATGCATGGTTATTTAATTTCTTCCTTCTCTGGAAATATAAGCTTGGTGAGGTTAGAGCCCTGAACTGTTTTACCCTTTAGTGCTGGTGGGATGCTAAGGCGAGTGCCTTCCCTCACTATCTTCAACTTAGGTCAGGAATGGCAAAAGTTGGATTTGGGCCCAGGCTGGATTGAATTCACAGCCATCCTGCTGGGCTACTTATGCATTTATTATTTCCTTGTCCCCAAGTACTTTATTGACTGTCATTTTCCATCACAGACTTTCACTTTCTTTCTCAACAGAACTCCAATGGAGGACCCACCACTAGCTCTAATTGACAGATCAGAACACTGGGGTCCTAAATGTGGGGATTTCCTCACACAGCCTATGGGAGTTGTTTCTGTAGTTTGTCAGTTTCAGCGCCTTCTTATCCTCCCATTGGTTTGTTTCCTCCCTTCTCCTGGTCTGAAGGGAGATGCTCAGTTTCCACTGGGTATCTCCTTTTAGTTCAAGAGCAGCAGGATTTGGCCAGGTTCTATGAAGAACAGTCGGTATCAGCTTGACTTTAGACTGCCCATGTTCTAGAGGGTGCTCTACACCCTTCACATACAGGCAGTACGAGTGCACTCAATGGCTTTAACAGATGAGTTCGTGAAGTTGGATGGAGAAGTTGAGGGGATGAAGCATGGGAGGAGCTGGAGCAGAGCTAGTAGAGGGCAGATTTCATCAAAATTTATTATATTCATACACAAAACTCACAAATAATAGGTTTAAATAATAATAATTTAAAAAACTGCAGCACACTGAGTCAGACACTTCAGGAGGAAGAATCGAGAAACATCTTGGCACAGCTATTCCCAGCCTTAAGCTGTGCAAGATTCTTCCCATAGCTCTGCCAGCCCAAGGCTGCCTGCTGGCACTTGAGGCTCAAGTTAGAAAGTGGGAAGTTTGAAAGCTTCTGGAAGAAGGTGAAAGGGATTTGAATCCAGCTCCTTGAGGCTGTGACAGAGCTGGTGGGACTCAATTGGCAAAGATCTTAAGGGGACAGATGGGCACCATGAGTGTCTATTGAGTGTCTGGGGTATCGCTTGCCACTAGTGATCACTTGCCCATGCAGTAAGTGGTCTTGGACAGTGTGGACAGGGAGAGTGGGAGTCCTAGTTAGAGCCTCTTCTCTTGGTTGATGCAGTTCTGTTCAGTGTATCATGTAGCTTAACTTTCTCCAGTCTTTTGTCCCTGATTCAGCATAAGTCTTTGTTATTTATATAAAATCACATTTCCTACAATCTTTCCTTCCACATGTAGCAGTCTGGTCTCCTTCCAGCTTTGCGCCCATTCCACTGGCAGAGTGATGGCTATGTGTAAACACCACGAAGGCTGCTTAAAACCTCCAACAGGTTTCTCTTTTCCATAAGATGTGACCCCAGTTCTGAACAAGGTGTCCTCAGCATTCTACTTAGGTTCCCTAAGGAGCCTCTTCCCGCCCACCTTACAGCCCTTCCTTGTCTGTGCGCCAGGCCTTCTGGCTCGATTTCGGTTTCTAAACACACCGTGTTCCCTCCAGTCTCCAGGCCTTTACACAAGCTGTTCTCTCCGTCTGGCATAGCTCTTCCCCATCCGCCACCACCACCACTGCCACCACCGCCATCATCACCACCATCACCCTGCTTAACCGATTAACACCTGGCCATCTGTCAGAGCTCAACTCAGCTGTCACTCTCCCAGATGCCCAACAAGACACAGCCCCTGTCTCATGCCTCCCCAGCATCTAAATTGGCCGAAATGTGCCTTCATTCAAAGCGATCACTTGAGCTTATAGGTCAATGTTCCTGAGAATAGACTTCACGTGAATTAGTTCGTCTCTTAACCTATAAAATGATTGGAGTAGGTTCTCAATTAATACTGTTTTCTCATGTGGATCTCTGTCTCACTAGGCGGAAAATTAGGGTTTAGGAAGAATAAGTTGCCTGTCTAGGATTGTTCAGAAGATCTGGGATATGGACCAACCCCTCACTACCTAACATATAGCCCTTTCAAATATGTCAGCCCTGGCAGAGCCTCATGGGAGGAGGGAGGAGCTTCTACTGAAAATTTCATTTTGGCCCCTGAGAAATAAATGAGCTGTACCAGCCTCAGCTCAGCTGCACTACATCATAAGCCAGTTAAGGGACCATGTTCCTCAGAAGTGCCCTCAGCTGTGGGAGAGAGATGGATGGTCCCTAAAGGCTCATCTCATTATTCCAGGAGCCAAATTGGGACCTTGTTAAGGGATGGATTGCCCATCAGTAAGTAGCACACTAATTCTATAGCCACATGGCACAGGAGACTGACCAGGGCTCCCATAATGTGGCCTCTGGCAGTCTTCCCACCATCTAGACCTAATGGCAACTTTTAGAAAATAAACACAGCCCTCACAGAGCCCCCAAGAACACATTTGCTCTAATGTGGTTCAACCGTCTTAAGTGAGTGCCTAATAAATTAATGGTCCTGTTAAACACAGTTCATTGTGAGCTTCACTGTGCAGCAGCCATCAAAGGATGGGTTATTTCTAGGACAGTAAAAGCAAATCATAGCTCTGTGTGTGCATGTGTGTGTGTGTGTGTGTGTGTGTGTGTGTGTATGCACATCTGTGCAGGGCATCACTGTGCAGTGGTTATGTCCTAGCTATGCTTGTGTGCATGTGTGCAGGTTAGAGCACAGTGAAGCTGCACTCTGCAAACATTCACTGCACATGAAATTGTATTCCATGCAGCCTACCCTATGCTTTACAGAAACCATATGACACTGTCTACACTGGAAGGAATACTTCATAGTAGTTCCTCAATAAACATTTGTTTCAGTAATTAATAAGGTCATTAATAAAATCACTCCATGATTAATAAAGTTACTACTTACACATTATACTAACAATGACAACTATGATAAATGGAAAGAACAGAGCATTCCTGGGCAAGTGAACAAGGTTGAACCACACTGTCCAATACAGCCATGCATACCTGTGGGTGCTGGGCTGGAGCACTTGGGCTCTTTCCTTGGCTCATCTCTGCATTACCATAGTCAGTAGGACAAGCGGATGTCCAGAAAGTTTTTACTTCATGTTTGAGTGTTTTACAAAGAGACAAAGTAATGTCTTGAGAAAGGTTGGGGAGAGGGTGATTATAGGTAAGTTTGGGGTCTGGTGACTAAAGTATGAACCATTAATCAAGACACTTAAGACAGAAATAACCAAAGCCATGTCAACTAAAAACGACCAGCACACTCTGGATGCCTAGAGGATGCCTTGCCCCGTGGATTTGTGGGGTAGACAAGTGTCATCCTGCTTCTTCTGTTTCAGTTTCTGCTCCACAAGACAGACAAACAGCTTGGAAGCTCTGGGCTAGAAGACGGCCAAGTGATTGCTCTTGAGGGTTATACAGAATATGATAAGATAAAAAGAAATAAAAGGTCAGTAAGAGATGAGAGAGGAGGTAGAGAAGATGAAGGAAGAAGAGAGAAGAGTGCAGGTGGGAGAGAGATGAAAGAAGACAAGGAAAGGCCACGAGAGGGAGATGGAGAGAGGACATGGAGAGGCAGATCAGAGGGAGCAGACCGAGGAAGAGGACCACTCAGAGCTCTCATCCATTTGATAAAACAGAGTTTTTGTGGATGGTCAGGTTTGATTAAAACTTATGGCCAGGAAAACCAGAAGCAACCGTTCCAGGGCAAGGCTAATGGGATTAGTTCAGGACAGTTTATGATGTCAACATCATGGAGAGGGAGGAGACAGTCACACAGTGATGGCTGGTTCTCCTTCAGGAATGGGTGGAGATCCTGCCACCTGCCTGGTGGCTCACACAGATTCAAAAAACCCAAGTCTCCCTGGCCTGCTGGGTCTGTGTCCTGTGCAGTGCAGGAAAGGTTAGATGACACCACCATAATGAATTGGATTCACTGTAGGGACCAGGTTGTAGAGGCATGGCCACCATTCTCCATGAAGACACAGTAGCAAGAGATAATGGGATTCCAAGGATGCTGAGGAGGCTACAGCAGGCCCAATGCAGAGATGTCTGGTGAGCTACTTCAAAGAGCAGAGTGGAGCCATGAGCTGAGGCCTCCATGCAGGCATTGTGAGGGACAGTGATATTCTTAATTTCCAGCTACATTTTTATGGCCTATGGATGCTATAAGGAATGAAAAAACAAAACAAAACAAAGAGTGCCAATCATTTTCCGGGGGTGGCTGCTCTGTGAATAAACATCTTTTTTTTCCTCTCTTTTGGGGCACAGCTTATTGCTATTTTTAATTTCTGTTCCTTCTATTCTCAGATTTGCCTCCAGCTGCCTGTCTGCCACCTGAGTGTTTGGGTATCCTAACCAATACCTAAGCATGATGCTCCAAGCCTGCCCCAGTCCCTCAGCAGCTTTTTGGTAACTTTCACCTGGCATCCCCAATGGTTCCTGCTTGTGAAACTCAAGCTTTGGAACTTTCTGCCTCTTCTTTCAGGTTTTTGTCGACTTTCATTTCCAGAGCACATCTAAGCATACTCCAGAAACTTCAGAATGAACGATGGCTCATTGTTACCTTCTGGTTCCAGCAACATCAAAGCATTGCTCAATGGGGCTTGACTAGCTGGGCAGAAAAGGGAAAGCCTTAGGTATGCATCAGTGATTCAGAGCAGTAGGACATAGGCTCTAAGCTACCATGTACTGACTGCAGGTACCAGGTGATCGAGTCTTTCCTCAGATGAGACAGCATCCTTGGCCATAATGCACTGGTTGGCAGAAAGGTCCCCATCACTGATTGGAAATGTTCAACCTGAACCCTGATGTAGCCAAGAGATCAGCTCAGACTCCACCCTGGATGGATGGAAGGAGGGAGAAATCTTTTTGAACACACATTCTTAGTCATATGTAGTTACAGAAGCATATAAGCATGCCTTTATATAGAAAAGTGCATATTCAGGCACATGGACACACACTTAGACTTCTCTCCACCTGAGACACACACACATACACACATACACACACACAAACACAAGCCTCTCAGAATGAGAAGGCTTTAAATGTGTATAAGAAACAAGTATGAATAGTTGTGTGTTATTATAGGAATTCCTTGTATTATAGGAATTCTCCCTCCTTCCATCCATCCAGGGTAGAGTCTGAGCTGATCTCTGGGCCTTCATATCCTTCAGGAACAACTCAAACATTCCAGGATTTTCTATTCACTTTCTATAAATGCTGCAGACTCTTCCAATGCTGCTCCTCTGTCCTAGATAAACTTTCTGTATGATTCTTTGGCTACATCAGTGTCCAGGAATACGAGGATATTGGTTAACAGTCACTCCAAAATTTTGGAGATGGGTGGGGGCGGAAGGATGCTCTCATCAGACAGAAGGACAGAGGGAACAGTCACACACTCAGGTTTGAATTATCCAGGAAGTGTGAACTGTGCAGCACAGTAGGCCTAAGTTCCTATTGAGGCCTCACGAGAAAGTAAAACCCTTGCACCACAATCAACAGCTCTGATCTGATCTCATCTGATCTAATGGTTTCAGCCCTCTTGGAGAAAGGTTTATTTTTGCTTCTTCCCACTGCCCTCTGAGTGTGGAAGTCACAGCAAGGGAACTTGGAAATGTGGCCTATAACAGCAGGGCTATTTCCACCATCTGGGCAGAATAATTATTTGTATGAAGGGAAAGCCATTTGGGGCAGATCACTGGTACTTTTTGGATTCACTTATGCAACAGCTACAAGAATTGGGTTTTATTCTCACTGCCCCTTCCTCCCTCTGCTCCCTGCTGAGTGTCTTCAAGAGTCTCTGGGCAGAGTCTGGGACTGAGAGGCAGACTCTGCAAAGAGGAAAACTCGACAGAACACTCAGGGACAAGTGGGGGACTGAGTCAACATCATTGCAAGGAAAACACCAGCCAGTGAGGTTGGGTTTGGAGAGGTTTCAGGAAAACCAACCTGAGCACAAGGCGAGGACTCCACCCAGAGTAATAGCAGGGACTTCAACTAATTGGCCAAGATCCCAACTTACAGTCATATAGAGTGTGGCAGATACAAACTCATGTCATTACTCTGAAAACATAGGTGATTTTCTTTCACAAAATGCTTAGAATCACATTTGCCACAATAAGGTCATGACATCTCCACGCATAGACACTTTATCCATTCATTTAACATATTCATGATCAGTAACCACAAATATCTGTGAGTGCTTACTTTGTATTTGGTGCTGTTCAAAGCATGTTGTGTGTAATAGTGCTTCAGTCCTTAGACCAACCTGTCGTGTTAGAATTACCGATTGTCACCATCTAAAGAGTGAAGCATGGGAAGGCTCTCAATAAATAAAGGCCACACAGAACTAAGGCTTGAACCCAGAAAAGCTGGCCTTAATTGCTTCGTTTACTGTTTCCAAGAACAGAATAGTTTGAATCACAAGGGATTCTATGGTGAATAAACCTTTTGTTCCAATGACACTCACACGATAGTAGGAAGATAGTAAGCAAAGAAAATATTTACAAATAGTGGGTTGTGATGGCTATTCTTCGTTGTCAACCTGAAAACATCTGGAATTAACTAAAATCCAAAAATGGAGGGCATGCCTGTGAGGGATTTTTGCTTAATTTGATGTGGGTGGATACACTTCTAATCCAGATCTTTGAAGAGAGAGAGAGACAGAGACAGAGACAGAGAGAGAGAGAGAGAGAGAGAGAGAGAGAGAGAGAGAGAGAGAGAGAGAGAGAGAGAGAGAGAGAGAGAGTTAGGTAAAATATTAAAGCCTAGATGGAATATTAAGGCCTAGGTAAATGTTACCTGGCTGGCCTGTCATTATAAGTAAACTTTCTCATATGTTTCTGCTGTTACTAGGAAACTTTCTAAAGCCAAGATTGATTACACATTCTGTTATATTCCATGTCCTTGGAAACCTGTCACAATACAAGTCAGTAGAACTGTTTTGTATAGTTACCCACAGTACACTTGGATGGGAGCCAGCCACACAACAGCTTAACCTACGTGTAAGCTTTATGGCATTTGCCTTTATAGGCTGCCCCTGGGATGGACCCCAACATAAGAGAGGAGAGACAGCTGTACCCAAAAAGGAAACTATTTGGAATAAGACTTCCATTTTGAGTAGGGTCCAGTAAAGCTAAAGTTCCCAAGACCTCCCTAGGAACTGACATCCTACTTGGCAGAAAGAGATGTGTGCCTGGGTAACTGGCATCCTGGTTGGCAAGTTAAGACATGAATGTTAGACAAGTCCCATCCTGGTAGACAAGTTGATACATGAATATTAGACAAGGCAAGTCTCCTGCCACAGTTAAATACCCCAACCAATGGGAGCAGAGTCAGTAAGTGTACAGCACAGACATGATCCTAAGGAAATCCTGTATCTCTAAATCCTGACCAGTGAAGTAATTTGGTACAGATGTTTGTGGATTTGGGGCTTCAAAACCTTGTAGGATCCTAGCTCAGGGTCATGGTTCAATTCCCGAATCTGAACCATGACTCGGTTGACTGGTTCTGGAGTATATGCTCAATAAACTCTCCCTGTCTGACTGAGATCAGGGTTTGTGTGGTTTTTGAGGCATTTCCTGGACCCCAAGAGTATGTATGTGTGTGTGTGTGTACATGTATACACACACACACACACACACACACACACACACACACACACACATATACATACATACATATACACACATACATATATACATCATATACATTTCCATATGCATATATATTCATTTTTATATGTACATAAACATATATTTAGGGGTATTTAACTATATAATACATATATATATATGTATATATATATGTATATACACACACACACACACACACATATTACATAGATTCATTCTATAAGTGATCCCTGACTAAAACATGGCTGAAAGCCTTGGGAAAATTTAAGTACATTTGGCTGGTTACTGGAAGGGGTGCTTCTGATGAGGGCCACAGTACCTGCTTCTTTACATAAATAGAGTTTGAACTGAGTTGAAATTCAGATGACCAGAAGGTGTCAACCAGAGGATAATGCAAGAGAGAAACTTTCCCAGGAGCACAGCAGACACCAAGGTTCTGGGGTAGAAATATACTAAAAAATGCCAATAAATAGAAGACAAGCAACCATGATGATTTATGCATCATACAGTAGCCGAAAGAACAGTGCTAAATGATAAAAGCAAGATGTAGGGGTTTTTGAAATGCAGAGAAAATCAGTTGGTAAGAGAAGAGAGTGGTCTCATTGTAATTTTTTGCGTATTGTAGAGATTATAATATACATATCTCTTCCATCCTTTTCATCACTCCAAAGCCTTGTCTATACCCTCCCTGCTCCTTTTCAAGTTCATAGCCTCTTTTTTCATTAATTGCTGTTCTCTCTCTCTCTCTCTCTCTCTCTCTCTCTCTCTCTCTCTCTCTCTCTGTGTGTGTGTGTGTGTGTGTGAGTGTGTATGAATATACATATGTATTGCTAGATATAACTGCTCCATTTGTATAATGTTACTTGTATATGCGTTTTTGGGCCTGCAACTTCTACCTCAGTGATTGAAAACTAAGTAAAGAAAAATTCACTCTCCACATGAGAGATAGGCCAAAGAAAGACAAGGATGTACAATACAGGGAGAAGTCTTCCACCCAGAATCCCCTTTCTTCCAGCAATCAGAGATGCCTTATCTGGCATCAATGGCCTTTGGTCCTGTGATGCCCCGGTGTAGGGGAATGCCAGGGTGGTGAGGTGGGAGTGGGTGGGTGGGTGGATGAGCTCCCTCATAGAAGCAGGGGGAGGGGGGATGAGGTAGGGGGTTTTTGGAGATAAAACCAGGAAAAGGGATAACATTTGAAATGTAAATAAATAAAATGTCAAATGAAAAAAAAAAAGAATTTGAGGCTATTTAGCTTGACTCTCCCCTACAGACAGGATTCCTCTGAGGGCTCAAGACATGTTCCATTTGCTAAGATCTACCTCACTGCAGCAGCCCCATTTCCAGTGCACCCCACTTTATATAGTGTTCAACTTAATGATGTTGCTTGGGTTTTGAGAAAAGTTGTCACTATGTATCTCAGAATGAGCTTGCAGTTATAATCCTCCAGCTAAAGTGTCATGACCTCCCCCCACAGAGAGAGAGAGAGAGAGAGAGAGAGAGAGAGAGAGAGAGAGAGAGAGAGAGAGAGAGTCCCAGAGTCTCCGAAGTCCCACAGTCCCCTCTGAGGCCATCCCAGAGTGAGAGCTGAGATTTGATTACAGCTCCATCACCCTGCCCACTCTGGTGCCAGTCTTATAATGTCACCCTAAGACAAGATATTCTTCCAGGGCAATGTTTACAAAACCTCCCAAGTGGCCAAATCATCTGGCAATGCTGTATCCGCTGGCCATTAATTCATCTGCAGCCACAGCCCAGTCATGCTCTGGTTGGCTGCCAAGCTACTAATTCCAATCTCCTTACCTGCTCTTTGATTTTTATCCCCCTTGGGCTAAGAAAACTGATTCATCTTTTTGGTTGACAATGATGAAACAAAAGTCTCTTTTCTACAAAGAAAGAGCGAGATGGCACTGTGCAGGTGTCAGGAAACCCCAATTAAAACATAGCCTTTAATTTCCAAGCAAAAGGCTTAATTGAGGCGTAGACACAACTTAAAACTGCAAGCCAAGACCTTGAAAAAAATATGGCCTCCACTGCACCCAAAGGACAAAAGAGAACATGGAGGTTTTGTTCAAGAATTTGCCCAAGCTATTTTGAAAGACAGTTTGTTGGCAGTTGTGTTTTTTCTCAGGAAGTTAGCTATCACTGTTGTGATGGGTGTTATTTAAGTGGTGGGAGTTACTTAATGAAAATAGTCTCAAAAGTCCTAACAAGAACCTTCTGCAAGTCAGCTGGCAAGACCTTCTGGAGCAAGTGTTTGCAACCCAAGTGTTCTGCCATTGTATCCTGCTATAACTTGCAACTTAAGTTTCTCAGAGCATGGAGCCTTGAAGAAGTGGGCTGAATGGGAGGTTACAGTTCCTTATAGGCATAGCTAAGAGGGGCCAGACTCGCTCTTTCTCCCCCTTTCCTCCTTTTCCTCCTCCTTCTACTCTTGCTTTCTCCCCTCATTTCCTAACTCCTCGTCCTCATCCTAGTCCTCCTCCTCCTTCCTCTCCCTCTCCCTCCCCCTCCCCTCCCCCTCCCCTCCCCCTTCCCTCCCCCCCCCCCCTCCCCTCCCGCTCCCCTCCCGCTCCCCCTCCCCTCCCCCTCCCCTCCGCTCCCCCTCCCTCTCCCTCTCCCTCTCTCTCCTTTCCCTTCCTAGCCAAACACTGAGCACCCTCTTTGCTAGCTGCTCTTGCCATGTTGTGCTGCCTCATCAAGAGCCAGTAATTGACAAGAGCACTTGGCCTTAGACTGAACTCAACTTGTAAATCAAACTAAATCTTTCATCTCTATATGGTTAATAGCTCAGGTAGTCACAGAAAGCTGGCTGGCCAAGCCCAGCTCCAATGTTGCCGAGATGCAGAGGAAGGATCACCTTTGCACACTCACTTTTCACAAGAGGAACAGTACGCTCCCACAGACATGTGATGCATGAGAGCCCTGGTAAGCACAGGTACAGGACACCCACTCGTGTTGGGTGTAGCCCCCTTGTCTTGTTCTTTCTTCCACTTCTGAGCAGCTTCTCCAAATTCCAGAATTGACCCATGAAGGTTCAGAGCTCAACTCTGTCCCTGAGAAGCTGACCACAGATTCTGATTCCCCAGCTGGGCCATGCGCAGGATGTCTTGGACTTCTGATTACGTAACATCCATGTGCTTCAGGTGTGATGCTGAAGCTGGTAGGACCCTGGATGCTGAGGGCATCAGTCCACTGATGGCTGTGGTTGACTAGCTGACATGGGCCCCAGAGCAGCAAAGCACCACAGAAACCTATAGAACACTGCAGGAATTAGGAACAGATGCCTGAAATAAAACCACATGCCAAAACCTCTCTCTGCTCTCAAGCACAGGATGAGTAGATAAAATCATTTCAATTAAATAAAAGCCATTCTGAGGCTCAAGCAAGAAAGGATGCGCCTTGGGAAATCTAGGGACAATAGTGACTCCCCGGGCTGAGCAGAGATCAGACCATCTGGGGCTGGGACTCTAATTCTCTCACAGAAAAGCTACTATCGGGAATATGGCCTCTAAGGATAGCAAGGAGGAGCAATGACAGGGGTGCCTGAATAAATTATAGAGCTAGGAAAAAGATGCTAGATCTGAGCCCTCTTCTCTCATAACTTGGTCAGTCTGCTTTCTATCCTTTCGATGGTGGCAAAGTACCAGGGGTAAACAGCTTATAGAGGGGGAAGATTACTGTGCTCCGTGGGTCCATGAGCTTCAACCTGCGGTCACGTGGGTCTATTTCTTTGGGCCTGTGGGCAGACAGAACATCGTAGTAGGGATTGTTGTTTAACTCAAGGAAGTTGGGAAGCAAAGGGGACAGAGGAGGAGGAGGAGGAGGAGGAGGAGGAGGAAGTTTCCAGTATTATCTCCAGTGACCTCATTTCTTTCCACTAGACCCATCCCTCAGAGTCTCAACATCCTGCTGTGGTACTGCAGTCTGGTGATCTAACTCTTAACACATTTCCCTGAGTGTTGACAAGAGGGGTCATTAAAGATATCTGAGTAAAATTTTTTGCCTTGGACTTACATGAGTCATAGCTGATTAATCTGAGTTTTTTCTCACTTCCCACACAGAATAGACTCTGAGCTGTCAACCTGCTGGGAGAGTGAAGAATTCTCTTACTTCAACCCCCAAAGCAGATGTTAGGAATCTCTCTCAAAACCTGGGCCTGTGGTAGACTCCTGAGAGGACAGATTCCTGCTGACTGTGAGCTTACAGCAAACTTGACAAAATAAGTTATTAAGTTATAAGTTATATTAAAATTATGCAAAAACTGAAGTAATTTACTACCACATTTACTCTCAGCAAATTAAAGAACCTCCAAGGGCTACAACCCAGCAAGAAGGAAATTGAATGCTAGTGCGGGGGTGGGGGGGTGGGGGGGGGTGATATTGAAGAAGCATCAAGGGACAAAGCAACAGGAGTGATGGTGGGGAAGAACTTAGAAAGCATGGCCCTTCAGCACACAAGTCAGCAACTGAACAGCAGCTCAAGGGAGCTCCTAACCGGACAGAAAGAATGTGCCACTGGCAGAGGGTGTAGCACCACCAAAAG
Organism: Mus musculus; assembly: GCF_000001635.26. Taxonomy (NCBI): domain Eukaryota; kingdom Metazoa; phylum Chordata; class Mammalia; order Rodentia; family Muridae; genus Mus; species Mus musculus. Next base: position 124,670,782 of record NC_000073.6, on the reverse strand, counting down.
CAGATGGGAACTCATCCAGATGCAGGAGACTGTTTTCCCGGTGATTTCCTTGCTCACCCTTGATGGATAGCTACCAATCTATGGAGCCAGAAGCTGAGTCAGGTTTTCCTCTTCAAAGTTCATTCATTCACAGCATCAAGGGAGCCATATGTCTGCACTGGAATAGATGTAAAACGAAAAGAAAACCTGGATTTCCTTCCCCTGTGTAGGTAGTATCCAGTGTCTGATCCTATTCTACCTGATAGACCTAGGAACATCTTCACAACTGACTCACGAAAGGATCTTGGGGATCCTTCATAGATCATGAAGAACTATTGTTCTATAGTCTCTCTCTCTCTCTCTCTCTCTCTCTCTCTCTCTCTCTCTCTCTCTCTCTCTCTTTTCCTTCACATCATCTACTGACCTAAGCAAGTCCACCTGGGTAGGATGCTGGGGCTGGAAAAGGGAGAAAAACCACATGATGTCAGCACTATCCCATGTGTTTGAATATGAGCCTGTTGGCAAATTACAGCCTGCCACTCTCAGATAAGTAAGGGAGATGGAAATGTCAATTTGAGCAGATTCTTTTTTTTTTAATTCTTCTCTTTTAAAAACTATAATCTAGAGAGGGGATGGTGTCTAGTATGTGAGTTTCAAATTCAACAGAGAAAGCCGGGTTTACCCAGGATTTTTGTCACAATAGCAAGAAGAATCAGAGTGCTAACTCTGTCCTTTCAGGGAGATGCCATGGAAATACCAGAGCTTCTGCAGACAGCCTCTTGGGATTAGAGAGAGGAGGGAATTAAGCAAGGCCAGTATGCCTTGATGCCTGAAGATGCTCTTAGGACAAAGAAGTACAAGTTTCAAACATGAGGGTGAGGGGTGTCAAGAAAATACATAGCAACTCATCTGTACAGTGGATTGTGGTGCTGTAAACTGTCTTTGAATCCCTTTGCGTCCTTTGATATTAAGACTTGAGGGAAAGCAATTTCTGTGCTTTAAGCTCCCCAAAGTGAAGAAACAAGATTATACTAACAGCTTCTAGCAAGCACAGCATCGGGCGGCGGTGCTGTTTATTTTCTGAACATGTTCCTTTCCCTGTGATGGGCTCCAGGCATGTGGAGTGAAATATAAATAGTAGAGGGAATGAAAGAAGAAGCAACATGCTGGGTTCTCTGACCCTTCTGGGTTCCGGTTTAAGACGAGGAAGGCTCTAGCCAGAGGGGGTGGTGCACTTGGGGACAGTGTTCATGCTTCAACACAGGTTCCTGTCCAGAGGGAGGCCACAAGGTTAGGGTGAAGTTCACAGAAGGGGATTATTAAAGGGATTTGGTGTGAGCTCCATTGGACACCCAGATAAAGGGCAGAGGAGATTTCAAACCATTTTGACATGTATTTCCCTCCACTCATCTACCTCTGGGCAGAGGCTTCCAAGCATCCTACCTTCCTGTTTCTTTTAAGCATTTTGACAGTCCAGAAGTGATTTGAGCTGGAATCTTTTGTCTTTCTTCCATTTGATGTAAGTGTTGTGTGAGGGTGTCTAAACAATAACAGCATAACAGCTCATATTTATTGAAGACTGGGGATTGGGGATTGGCGTACTTAAACCTCACAACAGTCTTGGAGGTAAATACTGACACTTCTCTAGTGCTGCTCTCTAGTGATGTTCACAAGCTCACCAAGAGGGAGAACAGAGACTCCAGAAATGCAGAGCTGGCTGGGGCTCCATCGGGTGGACCCTGAGCACCAAGCAGAAGGGATGGCGGCTGCAGCTCTTTATCACTAGGTTGAAAAGATGATCACAACACAAAGGAACCTCCTGGGAACACATGCTAGTGGAGTGGGAAGGGAGGTTACATTCCCAGGCAGCTCTAGCCTTTCTTCTCAGCAGCATCTGCTGTGGGAAAGAATGGCTGTTTCACCTGGGCAACCAGAAACTGGCAGAAAAATCAACCAAATTCCCCCTGTTAGTATAGTTTTGAACTTTTGGGGGAGTCAAGCAGAGAGAAAGAGTTCCAGGTACCCATATAGCCTACCACAAATGGATTTCTCTGTTACTACCGTCTTGCACAAGGGCACGTATTGTGATGGTTGCCGAAATCATTGTACATCATTATAAACTAAAGCCCTTAGATTATAGCAAGGTCTTTCTTTGCATTATACAATTCTATGATTATTTTGGACAAATGCTAAAAAACTGCATACATAACATCACGGTACAATTGTATAGAATAGTTCCCAGTACTCCAACATCATGGGATCCACTCTTAATCACTCCCCTCCTTCCCTCCGCCATCCTTTCACTGTCTCTGCAGCTTTGTCTTTTGTGGACTGTAATAGAATTGGAATAATACAGTATGCAGGCTTTTCACACTGACTTCTTTGGCTGAGCAAATGCTATTAAGTTTTCTCCCTGTCTTATCGTGGCTAGAGAGCGTGTTTCTTTTAAACCCTTGAATAATAGCCAACTGCATAGCTACGTTACAGATTATTCACCCAGCTATGGAAGAGAATCTTGCTTGCCTCCTAACCTCAGCTCATATAAATAAAGCTGCTATAAATGTGTCAGCACATTGTCACACGTAAGTTTTCAACTATTTTTGGTAAATGCCTAAGGGTACAACTGATATATCCTAGCAAGGCTATGTTTAGTGTTTTATCTAATTCACTAAGCTATCTTCTAAGGTGGCTTCCATACTCTCCATTCCCATCAACAAACCACAATCATTTTTCCTGCTATTCAACCGTGTCTGCATTTGAGCTTGTCTGTTATTTATTTATTTATTTATTTATTTATTTATGTTACTGTCTTAACTTCCAATTACTTAATGACAACAACACTCTGCACTATTTGTGGTTATTTTCTGTCAGTATATTATTTGGGAGAAGTGTCTGTCAAATTTACTTTATATTATTCGACACACAGGGTCTCCTCTATCCTAGGCTGACCTCAAACCTGCCACCCTGAAATACATGAGACCCTGCCTGGAAAATAAGATAAGCCCCAAGATAAGCTTGAACTTCGTATCTCCTGGGCTCCAAGTCCTAGGTGCAGGGATTATGGGGTGTGTGTCGCTTGCCTTGTTTATACATCTGGGCTTCATGTATGCTAGACATGGAAGCACTCTGCCAGCTGTGATGAATTCCCAGCTCTCTTTTTCTTATTTTAATTAGCAAAACGTTATGCTCTCTTGTTATTGAGCTCTTATTGGATTATTGGATTTAAGAGTTCTATGGGTATTTTCAATAAAAAAATACTTTATCAACTCACACATAATAAATATAGATTTGAAACCCCCGCCCCCAGTTCCCTCCTACCATCACCCTTCCTTCGCCTGAAGCCCTTCTTCTCTGCAAGCCCTGCCCCCTTCTCATGCCTTTTCTGTGTGGGACTAATTGAGTTTAATTAGTGTGGCTTCAGGAGCACGGGAGGGAGATTATTTACTGGAGCCAGGCTACTGAAGCATGGACTTCGTGTGGAAGGAAAAGGCTCTCCTCTCCCCAGGCACCATTAATTATCAATAGTCTCTCAGGGAGGGGCGGGGAAAACTAATCTTGTTTAAATAAAGCGTGCTTTGGTGTTAATTCTAAAACTTACTACAAAACGGGATGTCACCTGCGGTCTTTCAGCTGTCCACAGTTTACACTCAACATCTATTTTGAGCTAAATTTTGTGAAAAATTATTGCTCCTCCTCCCCCTCCCTACTCTTCTTCCTCCTATTTCTCACCATTCCTTTTCTTCTCTTCACCTCCTCCTCTCCCCCATGTCCCCTCCTCTTCCTCTTACTTCCCCTCCTCTTTCCCACCCTATCCTGTCTTCCTTCCCCATCCTTCTCATCTAGTTAAGATTCGTTAATTTAAAAAGAGAAAAGAGAGTCCAATCTCCCACAAACTTAACTTGCCTGTTCTTGTACCAAGACTGTGCCATTGGGATTGTTACAGTGTTGCAGTAGGCCATGAAGTCCTGCAGCCAGACTTCTGTCTCTGCACTTCTCCAGTGGGCTTCACCCGTGATCTCACTGTAAACAATGGAATCTGTGACATTGCCTTCCCATGTCAGTCGTAGATGCAGTGTCATCATTTACAGAAGAAACCAGGAAGGTTTTGAGTGTGATTGTATTGACCCTGTAGGAAGGTTTTGAGTGTGATTGTATTGACCCTGTAGGGCAAGTTGGAAAGAGCAGATATGCTCACAGACTTAACTATGCCTATTTGTGAATATGCATGATTTACTCTTTCATGCTCTTGTCCTTCTTTGATTTACTTAACAATTTTCTAGTTTTCCTCACACAGACTTTAATACATTATTTTATTACACAGATGCCTATAGGTTTGTTAGTCCTGATGCAAATAATAATTGTTTTCTTAATTTCACTTGCAGTTGTTCCTTTGTTGATATGTAGAGCAGAAATTGACATTGTACATTAATTTTATATCCTGTGACTTACTATATTTATTAGCTATGGATGTTTTTGCACATTTTAGCATTTTTTATACAGCCATGCAGTCTTCAAAGGCAGCTCTATTCTTCTTTCTAATTATGTCTAATTTTGTTTAACATTCTTGTGTTACAGCTTTAGCCACCTGCTTCAGCACAAAATGAGTAGAAAGGATGTGGAGACATGAGCGCTTTATTTCAGATTCTGAGATGAAGCCTCTCAATTCTCATCAGCAAATATGATGCCAGGCCTAGATTTCTCTAGACTTTTAAAATTTGGGTTGGAAAAGTTTCTATTATCCCTGTTTTCTGAGAGTTTAACATTATAAATAGATGTTGTATTTTGCCAATGCTTTTCTGGGTTGATTCGATCATCTCTGACTTTTGCTCCTCAACCTGTTGAATGATGGATTACAGTCATATATCCGGTATGTTGCAAAGGATATTTATGACTATACCAAGACTCAGATTTCGAGCTTACCTGAACATTATGAACTTAGTCTCTCTGGCTTGTCTGGCGAGCTGTCTCCTCAGCCCCATAGGATGATTTTTGTATCTTGTTGAATTCTGTTTCTGGTGTGTTTTTTTTTAATACTTATGCTTAGAGGCGATATTAGTATAGTTTTCCTTTCTTATGATGCCTTAAGAGTGTTTGCTGTAAGGACCCAGATATAGCTGTCTCTTGTGAGACTATGCCAGGGCCTAGCAAACACAGAAGTGGATGCTCACAGTCAGCTATTGGATGGATCACAGGGCCTCCAATGGAGGAGCTAGAGAAAGTACCCAAGGAGCTAAAGGGAACTGCAACCCTATATGTGGAACAACAATATGAACTAACCAGTAGCCCGGAGCTCTTGTCTCTAGCTGCATATGTATCAAAAAATGGCCTAGTCAGCCATCACTGGAAAGAGAGGCCCTTTGGACTTGCAAACTTTATTTGCCCCAGTACAGGGGAACGCCAGGGCCAAAAAGGGGGAGTGGGTGGGTAGGGGATTGGGGGGGTGGGTATGGGGGACTTTTGGGATAGCATTGGAAATGTAAACGAGGAAAATACCTAATAAAAAAAAAAGAAAAAAAAGAAATAATGACCATTAATCTTAAAACGACTTGTTCTACATTTGCAATTATAGGTTATTTTATTTAATAAAATATTATTTTAATATAAAAAAAGAGTGTTTGATGTTGAGGTCTTAAGTACTTCATAGAGGCAGTTCAGAATTGATAGCTGTTTTTCTATTAATATCTTCCAGAAGTCACTACAAAGGCATGGCATGATTTCTTCCTTGGGGGTTTGGTAGAATTCACTAGTGAAACCATCTCTATACAACCCCTTCATTTAAAGGAGAGTTATTGACAATGAATGTGATATTTTAATGGATATATGACTATTTAATTGATCAGTGTTTTGTGTAAACTTTGGTAGTTAGTATTTTTCAAGAAACTGATATTTTAAGCCTCTTAAAAATATCATCATTTAAACAAAACAATAAGGTAATGTAGAATTTATAATGCATGTAAGACTACAATAAATGACAAAAACACATTTTATTTCCTAAAATTTATATTTGATACTGTATGTTTTCTTCTGAACCCTGCTTTCACTGTATCCCAATGTGTATTTTTAAAACACTTAAAAATTTTAATTTGTTGTTATTATTATTTGTGTGTGTGTGAGTGCATGAGTGTGTGCATGAGTGTGTGCATGTGTGTGTGTGTGTGTGTGTGTGTGTGTGTGCATACATGATGCTAAGTGAGGGCTGGAGTGTGTCACAGAGCTCACTTGGAGGTCAGAGGACAACTCTGTGGAGTTGGTTCTCTCTTTCAACCTTCATGTGGATTCCAGAGATCAGACGCTGGCCATTAGCCTTAAACGGCAATTAGCCTTAAAGGGCAATTTCCTGCATTTTCTGATCCATCTCACCAACCCTGCCATTGTGTTTCTGGCAGGTTAGTTCCCTATTTCTGTTTACTTAGTTTAAACTATTTTTAATTTTTTTTCTAGAGACTTTTTCAAGCAGGTGAGAAGCTTGATGTTTGATTCCTATCTTTTTGTTTTGTTTTTTTGTTGTTTGTTTCTTTTTCAATTCTTTTCCCAGCTTTCTATTATGGATTTCTGGTTAAATTCCGTTGATACTTGGGAGAATATCTCACCTGATCTCTACTCTAGGCTTATAAGTATGGAGGGTTTATTTTCTCCTTTCTCATAATGTCATGCATTTGATGAATCTTCATGTGGTCTAAAGGAGAATGAGCATTCTGATATTTTGGATAAGAAAGCCTATGAATTTTAATCACCTTCAGACAGCTCAGTGTGCAGCAACACAGTTCCGTCCTCACGGACATTCTGAGCAGTGAGTCTGTCCATTTCTGAAAGTTTTAGTTTGGGTTTTACTTCTGTGAAGAGACTCTATGACCAAGCCAACTCTTATAAAAGACAACATTTACTTGGGGCTGCCTTACAGTTTCCGAGGTTCAGTCCATTATCACCATGGCAGGAAGCATGGCAGTGTGCAGGCAGGCATGGCGCTGGAGGAGCTAAGAGTTCTATATCTTGATCCAAAGGCAGCCAGGAAGAGGGTCTCTTATGCACTGGGCAGAGACAAAGTGTAGGAGTTCTCAAAGTCTACCTAAACAGTGACTTACTTCCTCCAACAAGCTCACATCTACTCCAACAAGGCTACACTTCCTAATAGTGGCATTTCCCATGGACCAAGCATATTAAAACCACCACACTGGCAGAGGGTGTTGGCATCTCCACTTTCTCTTTTAAGCTCTCCCCCTCCCCCCCCCCCCCCGCTTTCTTAGATGTGTGTAAAGACTGTTGCATCTCCTTGGGGGAATCTCTTTCAACTTACCTCAAACTCAAAAGTCTCATTTGGAGCCAAGTCTGTAAGAGGTTGAGTCAGGAGGATTACAAGTTCAATGTCAGCCAGGGCTACAGAGTGAGTTCAAACCAACTTGTGCACCTTAGACTCTGTCTCAAACTAAGAGTGAAAAGAGCTGTGGGACTATAGATAAGTGGTAGAGTGCTTGCTGAGCATGCCTAAGCTTCTAGGTTTGATCTCTAGCGAGAGAAACCAAAATAAAACCAAAGTGTGGCCTGACTGTGTGAATTAATACAGACTGAGTAGATATCTTTTGATTGGTGTATTAGGATGACTTCCTTTAGCCATTAATTTTTGTTTTATTTGTGTTCTGCATTTAAAATGGACTGATTATCTACAAATAGATTATATATCTTTAAATGGCTGTAGCAGCCTTTGTCTTCTGAGATATCTAGGCCATTCATGTTTAAAGTAATTGCTGCCCGTTGAATAGTACCTACTGTGTACAGAGCCTTTGGGTGCTCATTGTCCTTTGCTCTCTCTGTTTTCCTCTATTTCTGTTGTCTTAACCACATCTATTGTATATATGATATCTCCTACATATGATATCTCCTTTTAAGCTACCAGCTGATTTAGAGTATAGCATGCATTTACAACTAATGTAAGTACATTGTAACTTTTCTTTTTTTTATTAGTTTAACAGCATAGAAATTTGATATTTCTGTAAAGTGAGTAATGGTTAAATCAAATTGTTAATACTTATGCTTCCTAAACATATAAAATGTCAAGAAATGAAACAATTATATACTTTTTTGAAGTCAAGTGTTGTCTTGATACATGTATATAATATGTACTAATAAAATCACAGTAAATTAACTTTGTTATCTCTTTATTGATACTTGGTATTTAGGTACTTTATTGATACTTGGTATTTAGCTATTTCAAACTATTCTCTTTTACTCTAAGATAATCTATTCAAATCATTCATATATTTGATAGGTTATTATGAATAATAGAAACTCCATTGTGATTTAATGTTTAACTTCCATGCAAATAAAAACCACTGTGAGTTATCACCTGGCCCTAATTAGAAAGGCTACATTAAAAAGACAAAGAATAATGCATAAGGCTTTCCTTTAGCCCACATATTCATTATTATTTTTATCTGTGAATTGGTCCAAACACAATGGAGAACAGCACAGAAATTTCCCAAAAACATAGAAAATAGACCTCCTATGTGGTCCAGATACCCTACGTCCAAACATATAACCCAAAAAGATGGTATCCACATATCAGAGACAAGTGTTTACACATATCTATCTGTTAGTGTTCATGTGAGAGCAAGGTGTCTTGGTGGATTGGAGCTAAGGAATGTCTCAGAAATTATACCATGCAATGGATCTCACAAAGATATTTATTGGTGGGGAGGCCATGAGAGAGAGAGAGAGAGAGAGAGAGAGAGAGAGAGAGAGAGAGAGAGAGAGAGAGACAAAAAGACAAAGACACAGAGACATAGAGTGACACAAAGATGGAAAGACAAAGACAGAAAGACAGAGACAGAGAGACCAGGAGATGGAGAGCAGGCCATGATGCCAGGGATCTTTTAAAGGGTATGCTTGTCATTTTAGTGTGGTGGTAATAAAGTAGCTGCTGGTGCTGTGTCATGAAAGGCAGGTTCTGGCTAACATTCCTCCCTATGTTTATTACAAAAAATGAGGTAATAGGAAAAGGTGATATTAAGGAAAGGATGGGGGGTGGGGGGACCATGCTCTTAGATTTCTTTCTGCTGTCTGGGGCAACAACATCTTTGTGGATCCCCCAAAGGCTGAAATGCTGGTCAAGTCCTGGAAGAGCAGTCTATTTCACTTGCTGTCCAGTCTCTGTGGGACCATCTGGGGCTAGGGACATGAAGGCAACAGCTGGAACAGTTTGTGAGGCTGGACCACCGGTAGCTAGCCACTTTGAATCTGTCCAGGAAGTAGATTTTTTTTAAAAAATAAATCAAATGAATTTTATTCAATATTCTTTTTTTTTAATTGGATATTTTACTCATTTACATTTCAAATATTATTCCCTTTCCCAATTTCCCCTCTGCAACCCCCATCCCTCCCCCCCCCCACCCCATCCTACTTCAGTGAGGATGCTCCCCCACTCAGGGCCCTAGCATTCCTCTACACTGGGCCATCAAGCCTTCATAGGACCAAGGACCTCCCCTCCCATTGATGCAAAATAAGGCCCCTTCAGCTCCTTCAGTCCTTTCCCTAACCCCCTCATTGGGATCCCTGTGTTCAGTCCAATGGTTGGCTGCTAGCATCAATATTGGTCAGGATCTGGCAGAGCCTCTCAGGAGACAGCTATATCAGGCTCCTGTCAGCAAGCACTTCTTGGCATCAGCAATAGTGTCTGGGTTTGGTGTCTATATGTGGGATGAATCCCCAGGTAGGGCAGTCTTTGGATGGCCTTTCCTTTAGTCTCTTGCCATACCTACTCCAGTAGTGAGTGACTAGTATGACAGGCCCAAAATCTTGGACATAGTCCCGAGGTGAAAAGTTCACAGAAACTTAGTCTCCTGAATCCGTGGCATCCTGTAAAACGAATGCTCCAATGTCCTTGCTTTAGTTGGTGAACGGATCTGTGTGCTTTCCTTCAATATTGTTTTATTATAAGTGCCTCAATGGATTGATTTTGACATATAGCTAAGTTAGATTAGCCTTCACCAGTGTTCCAATATCCTAGTAAATTGTTGAGCCAATCTCGGGCTTTGATCTTTGTAAGAATGTTACTCATTCAGATGAAAATGCCTCCAGTGTTGATAGACAGTGATAGAAATCAGGCATTGCTGGGCGTCGTGGTGCACACCTTTAACTCCAGCACTTGGGAGGCAGAGGCAGGCAGATTTCTGAGTTTGAGGCCAGCCTGGTCTACAAAGTGAGTTTCAGGACAGCCAGGGCTATACAGAGAAACCCTGTCTCAGAATAAAAAAAAAAAAAAAAAAAAAAAATAAAGAAAAGAAAAAAAGAAATCAGGCATTACATTCTACTAGAATAGAGCTAGTAATCTCAGGGCTGGTCTACATAGTAAGAACAATAGCATAGTCACTCCCACACACAGGAATTTACAATGACCTAGGAAGAAGGAAGGTTGTGGTCTAAGAAGGAGCTAGAGAAAATACTTAGAGCAATAGATAGCTGTCTCACTCCCATACACAGGAATTTACAATGGCCTAGGGGGAAGGTGGACTATACAATAGGCTAGAATTGGAACTATGGCAAGGGCATAGAAGCCCTTGTCCCTGGCTTCTAAGAAAAAGCTGACCTTAGGTGGGGCTGCTTTTGATCCCAGTTGTTAACATTGATTTTTATCTCAGTTGGTGCCTGTTAGCTTTTTGTATGCATTCCTCTGTTTTGTATAAAAGTCACTTATAAGTCTGATGCTCATTTTGAGACAATACATTCAGATACAGCACTCTCTCTGAGGTCCTTATTTGTTTGTCACTTTTCACCGACTCCCTGTCCACCTGTACCGGGACCCTGATTCTCCTGGGGGGGGGGGGGAGCGACTGAGTCCAGTCTGTGGCAGTCTCTGCTCTACTCTTTGTCCCTGTATTTCATTTAGACAGGAGCAATTTTGGGTTAAAATTTTGGAGATGGGTGAATGGCCCTATCCCTCAACTGGAGGGCCATACCTAACCACTGAATATGGTCTTGACAGGTTCTGCCTCCCCTTTGTTGGGTATTTCAGCTAATGCCATCCCGTGGGGTCCTAGAAGGCTCTTGCTTTCCTGGCATCTGGGACTTTCTTATTGCTACCCCCAGTTTCCCACCCCCCATTGCTACACACCTCCTTCCATTTCCTGATCCTCTGCACATCTCCTTCATTTCCCATATCTGATTCTTCCCCTCTTTTTCCCCTCCCCCTCTTCTCTTCCTCCCAAGTTCCTCCCATCCTCTACTTCCCTTGATTATTTTGTTCTCCCTTCTATGTAGGACTGAAGCATCCACTCTTTGGTCTTCCCTCCTTTTGAGCTTCACATGTTCTGTGAGTTGTATCGTGGGTATTCCACACTCTGTCTAATATCCACTTATTAGTGAGTGCATACCATGTGTGGTCTCTTGTGACTGAGTTACCTCACTCAGGATGATACTTTCTAGATCCATTCATTTGCCTGAGAATTCATGAAGTCATTGTTTTTAATAGCTGAGTAGTATTCCATCGTGTAAATGTACCACATTTTCTGCATCCATTCCTCTGTTGAGAGACTTCGGGGTTGTTTCCAGCTTCTGGCTATTATAAATATGGCTGCTATGAAAATAGTGGAGCATGTGTCCTTATTACATGTTGGAGCATCTTTTGGGTATGTGCCCAGGAATGGTATAGCTGGGTCCTCAGGAAAGGTATAGCTATGTCCAATTTTCTGAGAAACTGATTTACAGGAAGTAGATTTTGAGGGACTACCTGGAGCTGGTTAAGTCCATCCATGGTCATGGTAGTTGGGGGAGGGGATTCCCAAGTCCATGGGAAGCGGGGAGGAAGACCCCACCCTCAGGAGCAAGTGGAATAGGCAGTTGGGGAAACAGATTATTGATTTGCAGTACTTCTCTGGAGTCTATTTGACCCACGAGAGGTGGATTCAAGTTCATTCCTGAAGCTTAAAAGATTGTTTTAGGTTTGCAAAACGAGATACAACAGGGTATGTGTTACTATTGTCTATACTTTTTACTGACTCTGCATTGTAGAAAACGCAGTAGACTCACAACTTTGAGTCATAGCAGAAGCTTGTTGGCTCGAAATGATTTTGGTTTAAAAGTATGAAAACTCTTTCCTCTATCCAGAAGACCAGGTGTGCGCAGATTAGACAGATTTTTTAGCACAATGTGAAGTGCACTTTTAAGTCTATACTTAAAGGACAACCAAAGGAAATTTAAAATCTTGAGTTTGGACTATGATAATAGTTTTCAGCATTTATCAGAGCTAGATTAATACTTTATCATAACCACATTGATTAATGTTAAAAAACAAACAAACAAACAATTTTTGAAGTCCTAATATAGCAATAACTTAGAGAGGGGAAGAAATCTGAAGCATTTATTTTTATTTTTATATACCTTAAGTCACTTTCTTATTGCTTTTACAAGTTGTATTCACACACCTTAAAACACCTTCCTAGACCCTCACAACTTAAGCTTTCAAGTCTTCAGCCCTTTACAACTTGCATTTACACATCTTAGAACATTTCCTTAGCTCCTTACCACTAAACTTTCATATGCTATACCGTACATAAACTCTACACCTTGTTTTTATCCAGTCATTTATGAAACACAGGTGGGTGATTACTGAGAGCAGTCACTGTAAAGCGAGTTCTTTTAAATAAAGAAATTCTTAAAAGTTACATTGAAATCTGTTTTGTAAGTTTATCTCTTTTTAGAGTCTGATAGCAGGGTAAACTGTGTCTATACCTAATAGTAGCTCTAAGAAAGTGAGGTCTGTGCCCTGATTTTTACACATGAAGAGATCCAAGAAGGCACCTGAAGCCTGTTTGAAGCTGTTAAACTGACAAATCTATTACTGGCTTAGTTGTCAATGTCATCAGAGATCTGAGAAGGACAAATTTCACCTGAATTATCAGGAACTGCAGACCAAGCAGCTTCCAAATGTATTAAAAATGATAGAGACTTAGTGACTACCTGGACAGTCACCCTAGGTTCCTCCATGGCTGGTGCAGGCAGAGGTCCCAGGGCAGTGTCAGTCTTTGGCCAATAGGACCCAGAAGATCTAACAGACATTCTTATGGAGAAAGGACTTGGGGTTTCCTTAACCTCTCTAGGCAAGGCAAGCAATCAGCTTTCCAGTGTCCTTCTTGTCCCCAGTTAGGACAGGGTCCTGGAAACAAAAAGCCAAGGTTGACCATCGTAGTCCCATATTTCACGAGGGTAAGCTTGCTTTGGTATTGTCTCATTCCTTTATCAGTAGCTGATTATAGCCCGAGTAAGCATAGTCTTAGAATGCAATGATGGACTCTGTTGCCTGACTTTTACTGGGAAAACATGAACAAACCACTATTCACCCTATCTGGGGCACTAATAACAGATCAAGGAAAACATTTATCTCACTCAAATTTTGCTTATGGAAGCAATTTATTTATAGGAGTGTGGGTGAAGTGCTACATATATATATATATATATATATTATGTATTTTCCTCAATTACATTTCCAATGCTATCCCAAAATTCCCCATACCCTCTCCCCCACTCCCCTACCCACCCATTCCCACTTTTTGGCCCTGGCATTCCCCTGTACTGGGGCATATAAAGTTTGCTTGTCCAATGGGCCTCTCTTTCCAGTGATGGCCTAATAGGCCATCTTTTGATACATAGAGCATGAGTATCTTAAAGGCCTCACTGGAAAGGCAAAACTGAGGTGAGAGCACTTTTTCACCTAGCAGCTGACTTTGCCACCTTTAAAGCAAGCTCCAGGTTTTTCTGTTCCCCCCCCCCCCCACATACACACACACCTTCTTGGAGGAGATCTTAGGTGGGCTGCTATGAGCACTTCTCTCCACTGTGGAAAGCTGGTGTGGTTGGTTTTGTTTTGTTTTTGTGTTTGTTTGTTTTTGTGTTTGTTTGTTTGTTTGGTTGGTTGGTTGGTTTTGGTTTGGTTGGGTTTGGTTTGGTTAACAAACATTGTAAATGCTCTTATTCAGCAGATCTCTGAAGAGTTTGAGGACCATTATCTATTAAGTATATCTAAAACTGGGTAGATTTTACATGTTTCCAGTTTCTTGGTATAGGCTTAATTTGAAAACACATACAAGGAGCTACATAAAGCTTATTTCTGCAATTAATTGGATGAATACTTTGCATGACTCCAGGTACAGTTCTGAAGGCATTAAAGAATTTTATCATTTATGAGATGACTATTAACTTGCATGTCTTTAACAGTTTACAATAACTTTGTACTTTTCATAAGTCTAGGACTTTACACTCTATCCTTGTTAGGTTTGGCCTTAAAATGACAATTGTTTTAATTGAATCTCTTCTAGTATTAAAATAAAACTTTTAATCATAAGTACAGTCTATACAGAGACTAGCAACTTTACTGAGCCCTCTATAGAGCACCAGTAGGAATATTTCAGGTTTTCATAAGCTTTAGTTTATCCAAATATCTAAAGCTTAAAGTAAGCAAAGACAAGGGGGCCAAATATTACTGTGAATCTGACTATTCCTTGGGAATTTATAAATCTTGATTATCAAAAATACCTTATTTATCAAACATAGGTTGTTACTTACCTAAATTTTCTAGCATCATGATATTAGCCAGCTAGCAAACACATCAGTAGTTAGACATATATCTTTTTTAGTCTGGGTAGATCTTTATAACATTACATTTTATCACAAACTACAGTATATTGTAAACCAGAGTTGAATCACATATATAGTGTGTTATAGCAAATGTAACCTTAAATTTTTATCATCATACAAAAATCTATACTAATCCAAACTATTTGAGATTTATTGGTGCTTCCTTAGTCTGTAACAGGGATATAGTGATAAACAGAGAGCTCGTAGGATTAGGCATTTTGCCATTGTCGCTTTATAACATGTATTCTTTAACTATAGTTAAGATGGTTACCAGCCATGTGGCAGCTTATATTCTGATGAGGTCATTGCTGTGGATGAAAGGCACTGTTTAAAAACATCTGCTATTTAAATGAGAGTTGAACCAAGTTACATACACATATAAACACAAAGCTGAATCCAAGTTACATAAACACACAAAGAGTTCAGTTTATAAGATACGTACACACACACATGTATAAATTTTAATTATGAGTCTTTTGTTACAAATTTAAAGCCAGATTTCGTTACAGATTTTATAGATTTTAAACCATACTCAATTAGAAACACATGAATCTTGAGATAAGAGTTTACAGCATAGTCTTAAGCGATTGTCTGAGAGCAGAGAACAGAAAAATCATAGCGATAAAAGGTCTAAGGATGGAGAGTTGTATAACCGTAGAGATAAGAGACTTCAGGACCATTTGTTAGTGTGGCTACAGAAGTTGTTGCAATCTACAAGAGTTCAGAAATCAAGTGTGCCAATTCTTTTGGCCGTTGAACTATACCAGCGCCAAGCTTTAGTAATAAAATCTGAGTCCCTGGAGGAAGAGAGAGAGGGGAGGGTGTCACAGAACTGAACACCATGTGGGTATGTTCCTACAAGCTCCAAGAGATAGCTGAGAGCTGAAGCTGAGGCACTGCAGACTGGAGGCAGAGAGAGCCTGGGGAGACAGGAGAGAAGAGAGATGTCCCCAGGGATGCAGCAGGCCAGAGGCACAGCAGGCTGCAGGAGCCAGAGAAGCATGTAGGTATGTGTTCCTGTGTAGGGCCCAGTGGGCCAGAGGGAAGCAGCAGCTGAAGAATTGGACTGTAGGATTTGGAATCAAATTTTGTGGGTGTTAGAAGACAGCAGAAAACAAATGATCAGTACATACCTTAGGAGAGTCTGATCAGCAGCTTGGCTTAGGGTGGATGCTGCAGGCAGAACAGGTGTGTACTGGGCATGTGAACACTACAGCTGGCAGCTGGCCTTCTTTGGTCTTTTGCCTTTTATGCTAGGTCAGGCTCAGCCTACCACTTTGTTACAAACTTGCAGATCCATCACCTCTAGCTTAAAGACAGGACATTTATACAGTGAGGGTAGGGGAAGGGAGGGCAGGGACTGGGGGAGACCAAACAAAACCAAACAGAGAAAAAAAGAAATAGGGAATGGAGAATGCCTTTCTGTCATATGTCCCCACCCCTTCCCCTTGGTTAGTTACATTTGAGTTGATTATCTAAGGGATATTGAGGAATGGTTTGATTGCAAAAATAAATTTGGAACCCTCATTTCAATGAGTGAGGAAGAGGGGAAGGTCCAAGGCCTAAAGTTCAAGGTGTGGTCAAGATTCAGGGAGACCAAACAAGGCAGGCACAACCTGTTATCATATTGTTCAACATCTGGTATCAGGACTTTCAAATGAAGCCCAAATGTGAAAACCCAAGCTCAAAATCAAAGCCTCACCCAAGGGAAATGGTCAGAGATGGGGTTAGCAAAAAGGTTAAAGGCCATGGCTGGGGGTACCTCTGTCTCCAAGAATACGAGAGGGATGCAGATACCCACCAGTCACTCCCTCATGGAAATGTTTACACAGATCACAGGGAAAATTTACAGTTGCTGCTGTTGGATGGGTTGCCTAGCAGTTGGTGAGCCAGAAAGTGAGTCTGTTGCAGGTGGATTAGAGATAAGGGATAGGGTTCCAGTGGGGAGCATGCAGGAACCAGGATATTCTCCTGAGTCCCAGGTACCAATGTTAGGGTTTATGGAGCAGATAACCTTGGCATATTAGAGCCAAGACATGCCACAGAAATCATACCATGCAACAGATCTCATGAGGGAGGGAGGGAGGGAGGGAGGGAGGGAGGGAGGGAGGGAGGGAGGGAGAGAGAGAGAGAGAGAAAGCCTGAGACAGAGACAGAGACAGATTCAGAAAGAGAAAGAGAGGAGATACAGAAAGACAGAGACTAGGAGACAGAGATCTGGCTTTGATGACAGGAACATTTTAAAGGCTATGTGTGCCACATTTGGTGGCTGGTGATGATGTGGCAGACAACACTGAGTTGCTGAAGGCAGGCTTTGGCTAACACTATCACTACATTGTTCACTTCAGCTATACTACAAAATGAGTGTGCATTCGTACCAGAGGACAAATGAATATGGAGTATGTGGTGCATACACACAGTATGGTAATCTGGAAGACTACAAGAAAGAACAATGTTTGTCTTCTCATACAATATGGAAGAGACTGGAAAACTACTTCAAATGAAAGAAATATAGACAAGTTTCACATGTTCTCACTGACTTGTCCGATCTAAAATTGGGGATATTAATAGTTAATAGAATGGCTACCAGAGACTGGAAAAGAGTACAGGATTAGGAGGGCTGATCAGGGCTCTGAGTTGAAATTGTAGAGGATATTGAAGCCTAGAGTGCCATGGGAGCATAGTAGGGATACTCCAGCTAGAGACCTTCATCCTATATTACACAGTGCTGAAGAAAAAGATTTTAAGGAATTTTTCCCTATAAAAAGTGATGTTTGGGACACAGATATACTAACCTTATATAGAATAGCTACATGTGTTAAAACATCCCTTCCTATCATTATGCCTGATTTTAGTGGTTTTTTTTAAATCAGGTAAAAAATATTTTTTCTTTAGAAAACTATTATCTAAACTATGTTAAAGAAAGTGTCTTAGCATTGCACTGTGATGTTGTGAAATGACTGCTTGTATCTTTCTCAGAACCCATTATCCATCCTCAGACAAGCCCTCCCTGGTCTTTTCTAGTCTTAATACCACTAATTCTATCTTTCTGCCTCTATGGTTTTTCCTATTCTGGGTATTTCATGCAAAGTGTCATTTTAAGAAAATAAAACCCAAGAAACAGTGCAATCATAGCTGGTACTCTGGTTTCCTTTCTGTGGCCGTGATAAAAATGCTTCGGCCAAAAGCAACTTGGAGGAAGAAAGGGGTTTGTTGTAGCTCACAGGCGACGACAGCCCATCACTGTTGAAGGCCAGGGCCGGAGTAACAAAATCCACGTTACTGCTTTTTTATACAGCTCTGAAAAACTCATTCAGAAAGTGCTACCTCTCATAGTGGGTAGGGTCTTTCTGCACACTGCCCCCCCCCCAACACACACACCCATGGTGTAATCTGATCAGGCAATTCCTCAGTTGAGATGTCATTCCCAGGTGAGTCACGGCTGTGTCTGACTGAGTGTTAAGGTAACCAGGTCAGGGTATAAACTTAACTCACGATATACTTCATGTATTTTCCCATATAATCCTTGTAGCCTCCACAGTCAAGTTGCCTGTTTTCCTATTGAAAAAGCGTCAGAATGAACTTATCTCTTTCCTTCTCAGATGTTGCTGCAACATTTCTTCGTTATTCCATTGGTTTTAGCATTATAGCCTGGCAAGGGACATCTTTATGTATGTAACTTCTCTCAAAGATATCATTACTTCCTTGGGTCTATGTGCAATACTTACGTGAAAAAAACAAAACAAAACAAAGATAATAATCTCTAGCAGGGTTATATAAATATTCTACTTTTCTGTCTATACATGGGGCACTTGAGTTACAATGATAATGCTATGAGCAGTGAATATGTATGTGTATATAATATATACTTTATGTATACATACATACACATGTAATATATAATATTTTAGAAGTGCCTTGGGTGGTGACACTTGACTTTGGGAAAGGAAAAGATTTTTTCTGTCCTTCTCTCACTCCTGGCAGAGCGATTTTTCTCTGGGAAAAAAACCTCGTATACCAAGCCAGATTACATTTCCAATTTATCGCTCCCGTGGAAGTGGCTGCAGGATAAGAACAAATACAGTCTGTGTTCAATCTATTCAATTAGAACGGAACGAGAAATTTATTTCAGCACATACAAATCAGCAAATCCCATCCTGGTTGAATCCCATTTAGCATTTACGTAGGCTTAATTAAATCACCAATGGGGTTCCTTACAAGGAGAATGGCCTTCAGGAATCTGCTTGCTAAATACTTCCCAGCAAGGTCCGTGGGGGGTAAACAAGGAGGTTTGCTCACTTGCAGAGTCCCTCGAATCCCTCCAACTTTCAGATCTCTGACTGTGAGCTGGTAAACAAACAAGGAGCCAAGAGGGTTGGGGGAGGCCAGTGGAGCAGGGCACTGTGCTATTGGGTTCATAAATTCTGACTTTCCGAGCTGTGCCTCGGTCCACAGACCTTTAGGAGCAAGCGTCTCTTCTCACAAAGGGCAAAAATTTTTGTTGCAAACAGTCTAGCCCTCATGAACATTGAGAACTAGTCAGTGGGAGGAGGAAAAAAAGGAAGACATTATCAATTATCCTTGGGAAAATCAATGCTTGTTCAGTTCTCCTTGTCTGGCAGGTTCTCCAAACCCATCCTCCAGATTGCTCCTCCCCCTGCTACCTGGGCTCTTGATCAACCTCCCTTCGTCCTTCCCTCCCTTTTTCTCCCTATCTTCCTATAACCCCCTTCCCCACTAATTTTTCCACCAGCCTTCCTTTCAGTAACTCAGCAGCATCAGCGTCCTTCATTCCCCGCCTCAGCCAGATAGACTGCCTCTCTCGGCTGTCCTATGAGTTTCATATTATGCGACAGGAGCCTGCTTTGAAAGATCAATATCTTGTTCATTCTCTCTGTCTCCTACTCTGTTTGTTTATATCTCTCTCATATCCTCACTCTAAAATGGCATTTGCTCTCCCCCTCCCCCAATAAACCTCTTGTGCTACATCTGTTGAATAGTGTGATCTCCTAGTGGCACACTTTGGCCCTGGTCCTGCCAAAGGTATCCCACTGCCTTATCCTAACACCCATTCCCTCCTTCCTCTCTCTTCCTCCCTTTCCTCCCCCCCCCACTCTCCCTTTCTGCATCTCTCCCCTCTCCATTCTTCTCCTCTGTTTCCCACCCTCTCTGCCCTGCTATGTCCCACTACCCAAGCCAGCACTGTAGTATGCTGGAAACTTCAGGCTGCTTATGGGCCTTGGCTTTCCTCTGCTGAGCATCTCTCTCTCCCTCTGAGCCAAGCCTTTCTTGTGTCAGCTCATCTGACAGCATTCAAGGAGGAAATGTCCATTCTACAATATAAGGAAATAGATCAGAACATGGGAACTAAATCTAGGTTCGTTTACCTGGTTTCTGAGTTCCAGCATCTTCAAATTACTACTGACTGAGGTTAGCTTCCCTAGAAGAACCTGTCCCATGAGGGGAAGGAACTACAATAGTAGGCAAAGCTAAGGTCTCCAGGTAACATCCTGTTTCTGTATTTTAAAGTCTATAGAAAAATCTTGCAATTATTAGTTCCAGAGTACCTTCTAGCACATTGGAAAATGTCAGAAAAGAGGAGTTTTAAAATTATAGTTCTTTTTTCAGTGCTGAGAGTTAAACCCTGAGACTTGAAAGTGTTAGGCATGTGGCCTAGCACTAACCTACATTCACACTTTTAATACTCTTGTTTTCTTTTGTTCTCTCTCTCTCTTCCTTTTTTGAGACATGATCTGGACAAGTTGTCCAGGTACGCCTTGTGTTAGCATTCTTTCTAGGCTCTGCCCCACAGTTACCTGGCAATAGCCAGGTATGCCTGGCTTACGATAAAAGGGCCTGTTTGCTCCCTTCTCCATCTCTTGCTCTTACTCTCTTACTCTTTGCCCCTTCTCTCCTTGACTCCTTTCTCCATCTCTCCCCTCCCCCTCCATGTTTTCCTAGCTAGAGACCTCTCCTCTCCTCTCCTCTCCTCTCCTCTCCTCTCCTCTCCTCTCCTCTCCTCTCCTCTCCTCTCCTTTCTTCTCCTCTCCTCTCCTCTCTCTTCTCTCTCTCTCTCTCTCCTCCCTTCCCAACTCCCCTTCCCATGCCCTAAACTCTATTCTATGCTATACCAGTTGTATGGCTGGTACCTCGGGGAAGGGATGGCTCAGCACAAGCCTGCCAAGGCACCCCCTTCCACCTTACCATACCTGGATCTACAAAACATATCCTTGGTTCTCTTCCTTCCTTTCTTTCTTTCTTTCTTTCTTTCTTTCTTTCTTTCTTTCTTTCTTTCTTTCTTTCTTTCTTTCTTTCTTATATAAAACACAACACCTTGAATTCACTTTGTAGCCCAGAACGACCTCGAGTTCATAATCTTCCTGTTTCAGCCTCCCAAACAGCTGGACCTATATCACCACACCTGGCTGACATCTCACCTTCCAAGGTTTTGCTCTTGTTTGTTTTCCTATTGAACTCCTGGTTCCAAGAATGATGAGGTCTGTTCTGGGGAGTACTAAAAATAAGTTCCTTCCTATAAAACCTGGAAGGACCTTGGAACCAGCTGGTTCATGCCTCTCTGTGTAGAGTGGAGGACCCCGGGAAGGAAGCCAATATCCACAGAGCTGGAGATGCCATGGGGTCATGTTACCTTCATCTTCTACTTCCTCCAGGAGAGCGATATGATTTATCTTGTTTGAAAGACAAGAGATGGCATTCCTCCAGGCTGATGAGTTCAGTCTCCAGCGATGTTTAGTTACAAAGATGCTAACTCTGTCTGCATGGCTCTGCAGACCTCAGGTGGTGGGGATGCAGTAGGTTAATAGCCTCTTTGAATATGAAGACATGTGAATTGGAAAGCAGCTGAGTGTAATAGAAAAATAAAATTGAAAGTTGCAGGCTGGAGTTGGGGTCCTAGGTCTCACATTTGCCAGGTGTTGGATGTCAAGGGACTGTATCATCAGTCTGTGTGGTCCACCTATCCTGTCTCCGGTGCTCAAGGCAGAATTTCACATGCACATGTATATTCAAGCAGAATTCAGATGTTTAAATACTTTCCAAATCTCTAAGATAACTTGTATGACAGTTTTGTGCATGTATACACTGTATTATGATTGTTTGCTGCTATTAGTGAGTAGTACCCCTCTTTCTTGCCCTTTGGAACTCCTTCATTGTCCCAAATAGTCCCCTACTGACTATGCCTTTGAAGAGAATGGTATCCCCTCCTATGGTACCATGCAGCCAAGAGCTCTTAGGAATGGATGGGGTGCTGAGGGCACCTCTGTATCCATGACAGAATGTTAAAGGGCTCTATCTTGTGTAGGTTTCCATTAGTCCTTTGTGTTTCTGATTGCAATTACTGGGCAGCATTTCACAGCATTCCTCTCACCTTCCCACCCCTACAATCTTTCTGCCTCCTCTTCTTAGAAGGGGTGATACAGATTTCTCATTCCTCTATCAATCGATACAGCTCAGAGCTCTCTGAGAGAGTCTCAAGAGGAACATTGTTTTTATCAGGTTGGCCTGTGAGCATATCGGTGTGGGGCATTTTCTTGATTACTGTTTGAGAAGAATGGTCCAGCTCTTTGTGGGTGGTGTCATCCCCAAGCAAGTAGACTTGGGTGAGGCAGTGGATCATGCCAGAAAACTTGGTAAGGTTGAGTGGGTTGGAAGCCCTGGAACCTCTGAGAACCATGAGAAGACAGTAGGAGCTTCACCTGCTCCTGACAAGCCTCTGTCACATGACCACAGCACCCCACTGAAGATCGTGACAAACAGTCAGATAGGGACAGTACCCCTAGCCCCTCCACATGCAGCTGAGGCATCCCTAACATCTCAGACCAAGCCAATAGAAAGTATCGGCTGTCAGACCCCAACCCACCCCCAAATGTATGTAAGATCCTATCCAGAAGGAATAAAGGTATGAGAATTACTCCCTCACAGATCACCTGAGAGCTTCTCTCCTACAAGATCTGTAACACTTCTGGGGAAGAGAAAACTCTCCGGAAACTTTCACCACTGGAGGCTCTGCTGTACCTTGCCTGCTACCCAGATCCCCTCCCCTTCCCTGGCTCTGCGCAGTGCAGTGCAGAGTCTAGCTGCTGCACCAATTTTGGAGCAGTGGGTTGCAGGCTGAGGTTGCACTTCCCTCTCCCTGCTTGCATTCTCTCCCCTTTGGTTGAACTCTCTCACTTGACCAGAGATCTCTGAGGATAGCATCTGTTACACAGACTGGCAGACTTGGGCTGAATAAGGAAGTTGGATCAAAGTCTGGGAGTAAGCCAGACAGCAGCATTCTACCAGGGTCTCTGCTTCAGTTTCCATGTGAACTGCTGCCCTGACTTAATTTAATGATGGACTCTGACATAGAAGTGATGGACTCTAACTTTGAAGGATAACCAAATACACTATTACTCCCCCTCAAGTTGTTTTGAGCCATGGTGTTTATCAGAGCAACAGAGAACAAACACGAGAACATTCACCAAACATTTCTTTTTAAATGAAATGTTTTAAAAGAATGAAACATTCTTTTTAAAGTTACTGAACAATTACCACAACATTCTCTACTATCAGACTGCCTGGCTTTAAACTTCATGCTATGTCTGTGGCTCTAGAAAATGGTCTTTCACTGCTGAGGCCCTCTTTTATCATGCCAAGGGTAGAACCCACGCCAAGCACTTGAGAAGACTGTATGAGAGAAAACACCTATATTTGGTAGACGTTCAGCAAACACTGTCATTTGCTCCATGTTGTTTATATAGTCATGTGTTGGATAATAGAATTTCAGCCAACATAGGACCACACATACCACAGGAGTCTCATAAGATGAATCTCTCACTGAAGCTGTAGCAGTCTTAGTAAGTATAAACACACTCTATGCTGTTGGCAAACTAACA
Organism: Mus musculus; assembly: GCF_000001635.26. Classification (NCBI taxonomy): domain Eukaryota; kingdom Metazoa; phylum Chordata; class Mammalia; order Rodentia; family Muridae; genus Mus; species Mus musculus. The sequence continues at coordinate 124,647,287 of NC_000073.6, read as the reverse complement.
AAGCCACCTCATAAAGACTTCCTGTACATAAATGGGGAGAGGCGACAAGGGTCACAGAGAGACAAGTCAGAAGGAGCTGAACACCCTTCCATGAACATCACATATCGGGGAAAGTTCCGAGTTGTATATGTACTGGGAAACCTGCGTCTGCCACCCTAGAAATACATCCAGGAGAAGAAGGTCAGGAAAGCCAGTGGCTCTTCTTGCTCTGTGTCCTCCACTCTCTCTTCGTTTTCCCTTCCTCTCTTGGTCCAGACTTCAGATGACAAATCTCTCTTTTCAGCTTTTACTCTGGATGTCTACATTTCACATTGGCTGCCCCTCCCAAAGCAATCTGTCTGGCCTCTGGTAGAGGTTAAATATGGTGAGAAAAGCAGTACCTCCCCTATCTAATTTTTAATGAACTAATTAATTCCCTTATGACCACAGGTTCAGAGTGTGGTACTGAGTATGCAATTACACTCTCTGTATGTGAGTGTGGTGTCCCCACAGATATGTGTGTTTGAATGGGCATAGACACACTGGTGAGTGGGCACATGTGTGTGCCTGTATGTGTGTGTAGGAGTAAGCCTAATATTTGGTATCTTTCTCTATTACTCTTCATTTATGAAGGAAGGGTCTTTGACTGAACTAAGAGCTCCCCAAATCCAACTAGTCTAGCTAACTAGCTTGTCCCAGGGATGACCTGTCTGAGTGTTGGGATTATAGGTGAGGTGTCAAACTCTTATGTGGATGGTGGGGATCCAAACCTTTTAGTCTTTAGCCTAACACAGCAAGTGCTTTATCCACAGAGCTGCCTCCCAGCTCTCTATCACATTCTTTCTTTCTTCTGTCACTTGTCACTCAACAGCTGGGACCTCTGTTCAGCCTCTTCTCTCCTCTTCCTCTCAGCCTGTCTGATTCATGTATTGATGGCTGATATCTCAACACTGAGTCAGTTGCTATGGTCAACTGTGATGCCACAGCTGGAATTCATTAGCATCTTTATAGAAAAATGATCTATCAGAAGAGTTGGAAGAGTGGGGGAGAGAGAGGCTGGCGGAGGGTGAGGGGAAGACAGAGGGTCAGAGGTTCTGTGGGAAGAGGAAAGGCTGCTGCTGCATCATTATTTACTAACTCTTGAATTTTGAATCCTGTACACTAAGTAATTTTTAAACACATTGCCTTTGGTTTTCTCTATCTGTATGTTGTATGTGTCGTGGGACAACAAAGACCCATAAAAGTGCAATAGCTTGATCAAGTTTTCATATGTAGTCACTGGTAAATTTAGGGTTTACACTTATTCTGGAAAGTACAATAAAAACTTTAAAATGATAAGCAGTCTCTCAGATATTCTTCAGGGGTCAGAGTAAAGATTATCCATCAAAAATGGAGAAGGTGTTGGGGGTGGGGTGGGTGGTGGCTAGAAGCAGACCAGGGTTGGTCAAGACAGAGCAGGTTCTCTGGCTGGACCTTGTGGGCAGAGCAAGTGCCACAAGCTCGACCTGTCTGAAAACCTTTGAGCAAATGAGCAACAAAGAGATATGGCCTGATCCCAGGTCCAGTAGTCTGAGTAGCCAGGCTTGAGAGAAGGTTAAGACCATCTGGGGACCCAGTGCTGAAGGTGGAGGATCACCTAGTTAATTAGTCAGAACCTGAGAGCTTGGACACCATGGGTTTCGGGACCATTTGTGTTCTGAGAACAAATGAATGAGAGATGCTCTCCACTCTAGATCAGACAGTACACGGCTTACTGGCAGAAACAACAGAAATCCCTATGCAGTGATTGTGGGGAGGTACAAGAGGGTGTTATTCACCTTAAGGAAGAACCATTGACTTACTTATATCCTGCAATCTAGGAAGACTTCATGTGGGAGAAAGGGGTGACTTCAGTGAGGGGAACAAAAATAAGATATGTAGAAGGAGCAATAGGTGGCCAAGGTTTGGAGGTAGAAAAGCCAACTGCAGAGAGAAATCAGAGCCAGATCACATGATATTGGGTGGAGTGCAGAGATCACAGGGAAAAAAAAAAAGAGTCTGGAAAGACTGGCAGAGAAACGGAGTTTTAAATTCTGACAAGTTTGAGGAATTATAAAGATCAAAGAGTGCTGGATATCTGTCTTTTATTTAAAAAGTGAAAGAGACCAGGGATGATAGTACACACCTGTGATCTCAGTACAGGGAGGCCTTGCAGGTGGCTCAGTGAAGAGCAGCCCTGACTATGTAGAAGATCACTGTTCCAGGGCAGAAGGAAGAGCAGAAGGATAGAAGGAGGCACAAAGCTGGCAACACTGTCTGCACTGGAGCTAAAAGATAGGTGTCCTGTTAGGAAGATGAGCTCCCTCTAGGGCTCCAGGACTCACCCTTCCACAGGCTTGTAGGCACCGGTTAGACATCAGTGTTTCCATTTGAGATGTGATAATTTGTCTTTAAAGAATCTCTACTTCTTGGAAGAGACTCTGAAGAGGAATGAACTAGCTGCTGTCATGGTGGTGACTATAAATGTCTTGTAGCTCAGGACAAAGAATGTTGCAGAATACAGATTGGGAGTATACTGGTCAAGGTTCTCCAGATCAATGAAATGAAGTGTGTGTGTGTGTGTGTGTGTGTGTGTGTGTGTGAAGCTATGTAGGGATGCCCAAACTGTTGAAGACTCAGGAAAAAAAGGCAGTAGTTGACTCTGAAGGTTGTCTATTTGCTTAGCTACCTTCTAGGAAGGTGGCTGTTGTTTTATTAAAGTCCCTAACTGATTGCTTGAGGACCACCTACCTGGTAGAAGTAAACTGCTTGATTCATTCTATTAATTTAAATTTTAATCTCACTTTTAAATCTTCAGAGAAACATCTAAATTATGCTTTGTCCATATCTGTGGACAGGGACCCAACCCAGCTGACACAGCAAGATATAATCAAAATGAATCTTTTAAACGTGTTCATAACAAAAAGTGTACCAGAGCTTCTGATGTGAGTGTCCTCATAGGCATCAACATACTATAACCCTTGGGCCAAATTGTGTTCATCCTCTGTTTCATTAATAAAGTTTTATTGGAACAGAGTATGTTAATTCATGTATTGTCAATGAATGCTGCCATGCTACATGGAAGGCTGAGTGGCTGAGACAAACACTATATGGCTACAGAGACATAGAATGTTTGTGGAAAGGGCATGCTGACTTCTTATGAATTCAACTGAGTACACCTGTCACCTTTCAAGTGTGACCTGTTGACAAGGATAGAGGAAAAAGTGTGGATTAGAAAGGGCTCCATTCTGTTCCAATTTTAGAAGACAAGCCAGGAGAGTGACTCCAAAGAAGAATCTAAGAAGAGGCAGCCACTGAAACTTCAGGAAACTCAAAGAATTTGCTATCACACCGCTGTTCAAATTGACAGATATTTCCAGAAGGCAAGCATGAATACCAGGTTGGTCTATTAAGATTAGATAGAGTTCTCAAGTTTTGATACGAAGTGAAGCAAAGAGTTAAATGTTGGCTGGGGACATATGAAGTTTGGTGGTAACACACCAGCAAAACGTGCACGAAGCCCTAGGCTTACTCCTTAGAACTGAAGCAAGCAGATAAGTAGCTAGGGAGGGATGGAGAAGAGATAGACGATAGATAGGTGATAGAAAGGCTCATAGCGTTCATTCCCATCTTTATAAAACTCAAATTTCACAAGGTTAATTCATTTTGTTTTAACACTTAAATCTCTTATTCCCACTACATCTATCTATCATCTATCTGTGTGGCTGTGTGAATAAGAGAGAGGGGAGCAAGGCAGACAAAACTAATGAGGAAGGAAAGAACAAAAGGGAGAGAGAGAGAATATGAGGGAGAAATGAAGGGAGGGGACTGGAGAGGGAAGGAAGAAGAAAGACATGTTCCATACATCTATAATCAGATTCTTTGCTACTATGTATAGCAAGCACAGAGGAGAGCAGAGATCCCATCATACTGAGTATGTATCTAAGACCCCTTCCTTGCACAGCCCACTGTGTAATCTGCCCTAGAGATGAACTGCCAGTTATTGTTTGCTTAATAATATATTTACTTTCATTTTAAAAAGATATTTTCACAAGGATTACAATTATCTTCTTATAGCATTTTGAAGAAATCATTGCATTATCTTCCAGATTCCATTATTTCTCCTAGGAATGGGACCATCCGATTCATTGTTACCTCTTTGATAGCATCTACCCCCAACATGCCCTTTATTCTAGGTGCTTTTACAACTTCCCTGTTGTATTTGGGTTTTTGTTGTTTTCTAAGAATGTGTTCCTATAAGCAACTGTTGGTTCGTTTTGTGTGTGTGTGTGTGTGTTTTTTTTAAATCCTGTACAAGATTTCAGCAAATTCCGTAACTAACAGTTTTCAGATGACTATTTTTATTCCATTCTCTACTTCTATATCTTTAGCTTTTCAGTATCTGTATCTTTATTTTCACAAGTAGACATGATAGATTAATAGGTAAATAGATAAATGACAGATGGGTGATAGACAGCTAGATAGACAGCTAGATAGGTAGGTAGGTAGGTAGATAGATAGATAGATAGATAGATAGATAGATAGATAGGTGAGAGATGATAAACACAGTTATCATTCCCACTAAAGGTCATGCATGAAGCCCTGGGTTTATTCCCCAGAAATGATGCTAGCAGAAAGGCAGCCAGGGAGGGATGAAGAGGAGACATAAATGATAGGTGATGGATAAATAAATATAGCTCATTCCAATCTTTGTGAAACTCAAAATTCAGAATGTCAATTCATTTCATTTTGTCCCTAAATCTCCCTTGTCATTTTATTTTTCTATTTATTTATTTGTTGTGTGTGTGAATGCTTGTCATAGCATAAGTGAAATATGGTGGTTACAAGACAACTTTCAGGAGTCAATTCTCTCCTTCAATGATATGATTTGAACTCAGAGTGCTGAGCTAGCTTTGCAGCTGGTGTCTTTACCTGAGGAGCCATCTTACCAGCCTGGTTTGGTTGTTAGTTTTGTTTGTTTGTTTTTCGAGACAGGGTTTCTCTGTATAGTCCTGGCTGATCCTGGAACTCACTCTGTAGACCAGGCCGGCCTCGAACTCAGAAATCCGCCTGCCTCTGCCTCCCGAGTGCTGGGATTAAAGGCATGTGCCACCACGCACGGTGGTTGTTAGTTTTATCTCAACATTTTGGGTCCATTTTTGATACATTATGTATCAATTTTTCTTCTGTTTTTGTTTGTTTGTTGTTGTTGTTGGGTTTTTTTTAAAACAAATTCCTATTTTCTAGTTCAGTAATTTTTCTTTTAGTTTCTTCTCGTCTGTTGTTAAACTGCTCACTGAGTTCTCAAATGTAGTTACTTAATTTCTTATTCTCATATTTTTGCAGCACCAATGACTGAAGCTGGGACACTTCATATGCTAAGCAAGCACAACCCCACGGAGGTACATCCAATGCCCTTGGGGGATTTATTTAAATTTATTTGTATCGCCCAAACTGTCCCCCTCTTCACCACCCCCTCACAGTGTCCCTTCCCCATCTGCTGCTTCTTTGCTTCTGAGAGGGTGCCCCCAGGTATCTCTAATCCCTGGCACATCAAGGGTCTTACAATACAAACCAGACTAGTCTTAAAGGCTCCATCCTCCAACCTCAGCTGTGAACCCGGATTAGAGGTGTTTACCTCCACATACAGCAGATTTGAAAGCCCTTTTGAAAATACTTTTAAAAATCAGATTCCAGGGATCCTATTAAAATTCCTTACCCTTTTATTAATTTGGTTTACCAGACTAGCCAGAACTATTTTAAATCCCATGTCTACTTCCAGAACCTTAATCATCTTGTATACTTCTGTTGTGGTTCTGTTTAGTTTCAGGCCTTCTGAACCTAGGAATTTTTGGCTAAGTGATAGATATTGCACATGGAAAAATGTTAAGTCTCAGTGTGACTTTTCCTCCAGGGTGTTTATTTTAGCTATATACATACATACTACATACATAAATACATACGTGCCCTCAGGAGTGATTTTTGGAATCAGAGATAAAGATGTCGAATAAAAGAGTACACCCAGAGTTCTGGCCAGAATCATATGACACACCCTCGAAGGGGTGTGTATACACAGTGCTACTATCATAGCACTGCTAAAGCCATCATAGTGGATGCAGAACACGCACGGGTCTCAAGAAGGAATGGAGGAAACTAGGAAAGCAGAAGTCCAGAGTATGTCAGAGAGAGATGCTCTTCACAGGCTGTGGCTGCAGCAGTAATGTGCTGTCAGGGTAAGTGACTCAGAGAATGACACAAAGACACCCTAGTGATCTGACCCTCCTATTTGTACCATGCCCACTGACCTCTGGGCTGTTCACTTACTAAATATGAAGCATTTCAAACTACACAGTCTACAACATCAGTCTCCTACAAGTAAGAGTAAAAGAATGGATTCAGGATGTGAGCACAAAGATCAAAGCATTGGTGATTAGATAAAGGAGTTGAGTCTTCGATAAAGCAAGTGACAATGAAATCCTGAGGATAAAGGATTGGAATAAAAATGGGGCTACCATCTCCCTTTCTCTTGCCTTCCTTCCTCCCTCCCTCCCTCCCTCCCTCCCTCCTTCCCTCCCTCCCTCCCTTCCTTCCTTCCTTCCTTATTTCCTTTTCTTTTCTTTTCCCTGTTTTTGCCCCTTTCTCTTCTTTTCGTCTTTCCTTCTGTTCCTCTTCCTCCTCCTCCTTCTTCTTTTTTCTTCTTCTCATCCTGTTCTTTTCTTCTCTTCCTCTTCCTTTTTCTTTGTTGTCTTTTCTAGAACATAGGAACTGCCTTCCTCTTTGTAATTATATAATTTTATGGTTCAAGCTATAACATTTTACAACAGCATTGTGCCAAATTTGCACAGGTCTCTGGAAACCAGTTGGGTGTCCATGTGTCTGTCTCATGTGTCTCATTTTAAGAAATATTTTAGTTGTCTGCAAAGCCCACATTGAACTGGTTTAGGAATTAAAACTTGTACTGGCTCATAGTTTCTCTCATTTAAAATATATTATATATATTATAAAATATATTATATATATTAATGCTTGGTTAGAAAGAAGGAACTACATGGTAAAATGTTGGCATTCTTCCCAACATCAATGTTCTTGTTAAGAAAGAGCTCATTGTTTGGACAAATATAACTTTGCTCTTGGATTGATTAATATATACTATATTCCTCCTAGACATGATTAGTTTCAGGATTAGGCAGGTTAAGTAAGTTAGAACAGTCAGTGAGAGGTTCAGGACTGTTCTAGTGTTGGGGAAGAGAAGTTCTCTTGGGTTTTAACAAGGTTTGTGCATATGGGAAGCAAGTATCTGCTTCAGTACCTTGGTTATCAGGAAGACAAACTCAGGAGGTAAGCTTGGCAGATGACAGAAACTGAAGAATGTTGACTGGGAAGCACATCTGAAATCCTTAGAGATAATTCCATATGTTCTGTCCATATGCAGTCCAATTTCCTTAGGTTTTCAGACAACAACTGAAGTCATCACTGCTTTAGAAAAAAGTAGTTCACATGCTCCATTCTGTAGCTAAGTCAAATGAAGACTCATCCATGCACAGGATAGGGGGTCCGGGGAGTCAGGCAATAAAAACAATGTTAGTGTTTGATATGAGGAGTGACCACCAGTGCTCTGTAGTGCAATTGAGTGCACACAAGGAACAGTGATGCAGTATATATATCAAATTAGTTAGAAGTGGCCTGGGAGATGGCTTAGTTGGTAAAGTGCTTGCCATAAAATCTGCGGGCCTAAGAGTCAATCCTGTACATGGCCCCTAATATTGCACACTGGGGATCAGACCTCTATCTCTACCCACGGAGCTTGCTTCGTTCCTAAATCCCTTGGCTAGCCCAAGTTATACCCAACAGACTGGGACCATTAATTCAAGCCTCATAGATGACTTGTCCTTGTGTCCTTCGTGGTTTTAGAGAATCACCCGGTGAGCAAACAGACGTTTAGGTGATTGTTAAAAACGTGGCTACAAATTTATTATACAATATGCCTTTATAATAATATTAAAACGGGGGAGATGTTGGGAACCATTAAGGCAACGCTATTGTCCTGATCTCTGAATTGGGCCTCTCCCCCCGAGAAGAAAAAAGGGGTCAAAAGCGGGCCACCGACACATGGATTCCGAGAACTACGGGATGTTCCAGCCCTGGGTCATCACCGCTCTCCTGACCACACCCTGACACCACCAAGTTCCTGCTTCCCTGTGTAACTGCCTAAGAATGTGCAATTCTATTGCTCCCCCTCCCATGGATAAATACTTCTCCTTTTGCTTGTATTGCCCCATCCCTCCCGCTGATAAGTATCTGTACTTCCCAGTTTCCTTGTGCAATTCTACTGCCCCATCCTTCCTGCTGAAAGGCACTTCCCCTTTTGCTTGTGTATTTAAACCTTGGGCCTGGCTAATACATTTTGGGGTCTTGA